>NC_134420.1:16224052-16459506 GCF_030867145.1 Opisthocomus hoazin | reverse complement strand
TCAACCACCCTGACATCAGCTGGGAAGACCATACAGCTAGGCAGACACAATCCAGGAGGTTCCTACAGAGCATCGATGATAACTTTCTGATGCAAGTGGTGGAGGAACCAACAAGGAAAGGCGCGCTGCTGGACCTCGTGTTAACAAACAAGGAGGGACTGGTGGAGGACGTGAAGGTTGGAGGTAGACTCGGCTGCAGTGACCATGAAATGGTCGAGTTCAGGATCCTGCGTGGAGGAAGCAGGGCGATAAGCAGGATCAAAACCCTGGACCTCGGGAGGGCTGACTTTGCCTCTTCAAGGAGCTACTGGGAGGAATCCTGTGGGCCAGGGCTCTCGAAGGCAGGGGGGTCCATGAGTGCTGGTCGCTTTTTAAACAACACTTCTTCCATGCACAGGAGCAATGCATCCCCCTGAGAAAGAAATTTAGCAAAGGAGGCAGGAGACCTGCATGGTTAAACAAGGAGCTTCTAGCGGAGATCAGGCAGAAGAGAAAGGTGCATAGAATGTGGAAAGAGGGACAGGCCACTTGGGAAGAGTACAGAAACGTAGTGAGAGCATGCAGGGATGCGACGAGGAAGGCCAAGGCTCACCTGGAATTGAAGCTGGCAAGGGATGTCAAAAACAACAAGAAGGGCTTCTTCAACTACATCAGCAGCAAAAGGAAGGCTAGGGACAACGTGGGGCCGCTGCTGAATGAGGAGGGTGTCCTGGTGACGGAGGATGCGGAGAAGGCAGAGCTAATGAATGCCTTCTTTGCTTCAGTCTTCAGTGCTAAGACTGGCCCTCAGGAATCCCAGGCCCCGGAGGTAAGAGAAGAAGCCTACAAAGAGAACGACTTTCCCTTGGTCGAGGAGGACTGTGTGAGGGATCGCTTAAGCGATCTGGACGCCCACAAATCCATGGGCCCCGATGGAATGCACCCACGAGTGCTGAGGGAGCTGGCGGATGTCATTGCTGAGCCACTCTCCATCATCTTTGAGAGGTCCTGGGGGACAGGAGAGGTGCCCGAGGACTGGAGAAAGGCCAATGTCACTCCAATCTTCAAAAAGGGCAAGAAGGAGGACCCAGGGAACTACAGGCCGGTCAGCCTCACCTCCATCCCGGGAAAGGTGATGGAGCAGCTTATCCTGGAGGCCATCATGAAGCAAGTGGAAGAAAAGAAGGTTATCAGGAGTAGTCAGCATGGATTCACCAAGGGGAAATCATGCCTGACCAATCTGATAGCTTTCTACGATGACATGACTGGCTGGGTAGACGAAGGGAGAGCCGTGGATGTTATCTACCTCAACTTCAGCAAGGCTTTCGACACAGTCTCCCATGATATCCTCCTGGGGAAGCTGAGGAAGTGTGGGCTGGATGAGTGTTCGGTGAAGTGGATAGAGAACTGGCTGAATGGCAGAACTCAGAGGGTTGTCATCAGCGGCACTGAGTCTAGTTGGAGGCTGGTGACAAGTGGTGTCCCTCAGGGGTCAGTACTGGGCCCAGTCTTGTTTAACTTCTTCATCAACGACCTGGATGAAGAGTTAGAATGTACCCTCAGCAAGTTTGCTGATGACACCAAGCTGGGAGGTGTGGTAGATACACCAGAAGGCTGTGCTGCCATTCAGCGTGACCTGGATAGGCTGGAAAGCTGGGCAGAGAGGAACCTGATGAGGTTCAACAAGGGCAAGTGCAGGGTCCTGCACCTGGGGAGGAACAACCTCATGCACCAGTACAGGCTTGGGGTGGACCTGCTGGAGAGCAGCTCTGCGGAGAGGGACCTGGGTGTCCTGGTGGACAACAGGTTAACCATGAGCCAGCAGTGTGCCCTGGCTGCCAAGAAAGCCAATGGGATCCTGGGGTGCATCAAGAAGAGTGTGGCCAGCAGGACAAGGGAGGTTCTCCTTCCCCTCTACACTGCCCTGGTGAGGCCTCATCTGGAGTACTGTGTCCAGTTCTGGGCTCCCC
Source organism: Opisthocomus hoazin (assembly GCF_030867145.1). Taxonomy (NCBI): domain Eukaryota; kingdom Metazoa; phylum Chordata; class Aves; order Opisthocomiformes; family Opisthocomidae; genus Opisthocomus; species Opisthocomus hoazin. The sequence continues at coordinate 16,457,557 of NC_134420.1, read as the reverse complement.
AGTTCAAGAAGGATGAAGAGCTACTGGAGAGAGTCCAGCGGAGGGCTACAAGGATGATGAGGGGACTGGAGCATCTCCACTACGAGGAGAGGTTGAGGGAACTGGGCTTGTTCAGCCTGAAGAAGAGAAGGCTGCGAGGGGACCTTATAAATGCCTACAAGTATCTGAAGGGTGGGTGTCAGGAGGATGGGGCCAAGCTCTTTTCAGTGGTGCCCAGCGACAGGACAAGGGGCAATGGGCACAAACTGAGGCACAGGAAGTTCCGTCTGAACATGAGGAAGAACTTCTTCCCTCTGAGGGTGACGGAGCCCTGGAACAGGCTGCCCAGGGAGGTTGTGGAGTCTCCTTCTCTGGAGATATTCAAGACCCGCCTGGATGAGGTCCTGTGCAGCCTGCTGTAGGAGACCCTGCTTTGGCAGGGGGGTTGGACTAGATGACCCACAGAGGTCCCTTCACAGAATCACAGAATAGTAGGGGTTGGAAGGGACCTCTGTGGGTCATCTAGTCCAACCCCCCTGCCGAAGCAGGGTCACCTACAGTAGGCTGCACAGGATCTTGTCCAGGCGGGTCTTGAATATCTCCAGAGAAGGAGACTCCACAACCTCCCTGGGCAGCCTGTTCCAGTGCTCCGTCACCCTCAGAGGGAAGAAGTTCCTCCTCATGTTCAGACGGAACTTCCTGTGCCTCAGTTTGTGCCCATTGCCCCTTGTCCTGTCGCTGGGCATTACTGAAAAGAGTCTGGGCCCATCCTCCTGACACCCACCCTTCAGATATTTGTAGGCATTTATAAGGTCCCCTCGCAGCCTTCTCTTCTTCAGGCTGAACAAGCCCAGCTCCCTCAGCCTTTCCTCATAGGACAGATGCTCCAGTCCCCTCATCATCCTCGTAGCCCTCCGCTGGACTCTCTCCAGTAGCTCCTCATCTTTCTTGAACTGGGGAGCCCAGAACTGGACACAGTACTCCAGATGAGGCCTCACTAGGGCAGAGTGGAGGGGGAGGAGAATCTCCCTCAACCTACTGGTCACACTCCTCTTAAATGCACCCCGGGATCCCATTGGCCTGCTTGGCAACCAGGGCACACTACTGGCTCACGGTTAAATCACAGGCTCAGATGTGTGAAATTCATTTAGGTTTGAAAGGACCTCTGGAAGTTACCTAGCTCAACCACTTACTCAAAGCAGGTCCAGCTAGATCAGGTCACCTTACCGGTTTTGCTACTGAGCCTCTTCCTCCTTAACTTTCTTGCTTGACTTCTTCTTTACTGTGTCTGAGAGAGTGGTGAAGGAAGTGGTGGGTCCCAGGCTTTTCCATCCTTATTCTGCTGCTTGCTGACAAGTGATCCTGGGAAATCCTCTGTCATGGGAAGCACTTTGCCTCCACCAGCAGCTATCACGAGCAGATGCCAGAGCTCTTCAAATATGAAGCTCACCTGCTCTCAGAGAGGGTCCTCTGAATCCACAGCAGCAAGACAGCCCAGACTCTGATACCTAGACGACTGTATGCCTTCCTACAGTCTTGGCGAACTACAATATTCCCCACTATGGTCCAACATGCCTGTTACCCAGCATGGTTTAGTGACTTTCTGAGTCCTAGCTGTTTGGCCTCCTTGTCTGGTGGTGGTGAGGAGCTTCAGAGGCCAGCTGCTTTACAGAGGTATGAATTTCTTTACATTGTTTTCCATTTTCTTACTTTCACTAACTTTCCCCTTATGTCAGGTGATCAGGTGCCTGCATTCATCCTATTTACCTTCTTTATACCATTAATTATTGTCTTCTGCTTTAGCCAGATCCCTTCTTATTTGTCTTCTTAGAACAGTCTATAAAAATTCCACACCTACCATAGAAGGATTTCTTTCCTTGGTTGCCTTTTTAGCATGAGAACGAGCTTTGTGAGCCACACAAGCAAATTATATGGCTAGCTAAACAGTGCTTCTTCACTGAGTCCTCCTGGAAATCAGTTGCCAAATCCTGACCTGAACTCCTAACATACTATAAAGGAGCATTATTTTGGAAAATTTTTCTGCTGCATGGGCTCCTGAGTGTTTGTGCACACTGAGAACATAAGTGAGCCCAAAGTAATACTACCTAGGACGAAATCTGGAGAAGCATGACATTTTGTTTTTCTTCCAGATTAAAGATTGTCATCACATCACCTTCAGCCAAGGACCAAGCAAGAAACTTGCCTCTAAGTAGCAACTTAGTAAACACCAGTGCAGTAGAATACACTCATCGTTTGCCCCACTTTCATGGAGAGAAATGCTATGCTTAAGGAAGATGCAGGACGATAGTTCAAATGAAAAAAATAGAATGAAAACCCAAGGCCGACAGACAGTGAATAATCTATCCCTCCATGAGGCACAGTAATCCCTTTGAAAAGCACGCCTGTTATCTGATACACCTGCAGTGACTTTCCGAAAGCAAAAAAAGGCAGAAAGATATTAGAAGAATTCTTTGTACTACATCCTTGCGAACGGCTACTGTTGAAAAAGACACTTGATAAAAATTAGTTTGTGCTGCGTCATTTCTCAGGTGGACGGCACACCTGGAACGAGCGCCTGAGCTTCACACTCCCCTACCAGTGCAGGCCCACATCCTTACTGTGCCCTGCTGCTGTGCATCCAGCTTCTCGTGATGATTTTTTTCCCCTCAACATCATCTCAAGCAGGAAAAAACAAAAGGACTACTACAAAAGCCGTCGACAAAGGATCCTGACTACTCTGTGTCCTTGGTGCTGACGCACTACCAATACTTACAGAGGTTACCAAATTAGGCTTTAGTTTCCTGGTACAACTCATTGCTTTTTGAAAATGCTGGCTTAAAACCATTCCACCTATTCTCCCACCCCACAGCTATGCCTGCGCTTAGCCCAGCACCCTCCCCTCAGTGGGTGCCAGGACAGCTCTTCACAAAGCAGGTAGTGAACAGGTCCAGGGAACTGAGGCAGCTTTAGAAAAACCACCCTCCCACTACGTCCCTCCCCAGTATGTTTTCTGTCGTTTTTCCTCTAAAAAGCTGAGCCAGATTGGCACCCTGAGCAGGGTGGTAGCATGTGCAGTTGCACAGAACAATGGATGGAGATGCTGCTATGCCTTAGGACTGCAAGGTAGTGTGGTGGTAGCTAACACAGGTATTGCTGTCAAAAAACCTCTATGAAGGAACCACAGCCTTAACAGAGTAGTGTTTTACACTCATTTTGCAAAGGGTTTGATGACTAAACAAGTGGCAAGACCAGGTACAAAGACTACTTGTCCTCCTTTGTCATGATGATTGATGATAATGTTAAAGTTAATGGCACCTTATTCACCCATCAAAATATTATCCCCCCCAGAGGGGTACAACGTGGCAAAGATAAATGAGGAAATGAGAAGTCTAGCACTGTGTGTTTGCTCCTGAAGTCTCCTGATTTATGCTGCACAGGAGGGATGCCTTGCACTGAGCTGATGTGTGGCAGTCGTGCATCTGTTCAGGTATTTCAAATAGTTCAAAGACAGCTGCCTGCTTCATCAAAAGCACCCACATGTGCACTAAGAGTGTGAAAGGCCATGTATATATCAGACAAAAGTGCACAAAAAATATCTGTTAAGGGTACTGCATCAGTTTTTGTAGCAGAATTTTTTGTGAACACAGGAGTCCCGGGAAAGCATGATTATCAGGGTTTAAAATTACTGGTCACGCTTTTCAATAGTGATTAGCAGTTAGAAACTTCGGAGATTTTAGAGAATCGCAAAGGAGCCACTCATGTTAAATTCCAAAAATCTTTGCCCCATAATATTGGCATGAAACGAGATTTAAAGGGGAGAAAGAGACTACGTGTATGCAGAGTTCTGCACTGCTTTCAAAGCACCGATTAGCTGACTCCTCCCAACACTAACTTTCTTCACCTTTCCATCGCAACATATTTGAGGAGCTACATGAACTCGCGCAGTCAACCTACTGGCATTAATCATCTCCAAGATCACTCTCACTGGAAAGAGAGGTACACTTGCAACACGTATCTTTATATTGCTAGTACCTCTTACACTGAGGAGCTAGGTTTGTCTAACTGGTGTCAACTGCAAAACCAGCCACTAAATCTCTTATGTAGGTGTACAATAACCCTGGTCAAAGCCGGAAGGGAAACTCCACAAATACTTATCTACAGTAGTTTCTGCACCTTAGATAAGTGTTGGTTAACTTTTTTTTGGACTACAATAACCATGAGAAGGAACAACATAAAAAAAGAATGAAAGATCTATAAGAGGTGCCTAAAGGCAATGAAAAATGCAGTCTGTGTGAACTATTCAAATAGATCCAGCCCTCATCACTCAGCAGCCAGGAGGGCCCATTTATCTTGCATTAGGTTTTTATGGCATGCTTTTGCCTTGAGCAGGACTTCTGAGCTGTGACTATCTGAATGGGTAAGATTTAAATTTAAAGAAGAGAGTGATTGTAAATGTGCCATTAAAGTACTTTACAAACATTATTGCAAAAAGTAATACAATTCACAAGCTGCCTCTTTTCAATTAGTACAGAAGGTAGAAGCCAGGCGAGCCCACTCCGCTGTTTTAAAGGTTTGGTACAGCAAGCAGGGGAGCGTCCCTCCATAAAGTACAGTATGTAAAACACAAGCCTCAGCTTGCCTGTCCACAAGTTCACCCACTGCTGTCCACAGCAGAGTTGTCCAGGGACATCTCAAGTCAAGTGCAACGTGTGCTCAATCAGATTTCACAAAACAAAATGTGTAAATAAGATTTGTGTTGATTTTTAGTGCCTAAGAGAACATGTAGTTATTTCAGTCATTTGCTATGCCCCAAAGCTGTGACTATCAGCTGGTTTTGGGCACCTGAGAATTGGCCTTTCAAAACTCCAAGCTCACATCCATATTTTCCACATGTAGTAGACACAAAGCACCTGTTGGAAAGAGATGGGACTGATCCCTAATTAGCAGTTATCTTATTAACAGTGGCAATAACAGAAATCATTCCCCAGGAAACAAGTGCTCCGTGAAAGATGATATACAGTCAGCCCGAATCTGGACACAAAAGGAACAGGTGGATATGTCCTCACTATTTTTATTATAGAGCACCACATGTTAAATCTGTCACACAAGCCCCAAGCTTTCAAAATGGTCACAAATCAAGAATTAAAAACAGCACTCACAATCCCTAACTTCAGTTGCACTGCTGCTGATGAAACCATGCATCAGCACAAGAAGCCATCTCTGTTAAACGCCCCATTTCATACCAGAGGTGCAGCACACATTTTCTTTCTCGAGACAGCAGGCTAGTAAATGGTGCTGGGTATGAAAACAAAGAATACCAGAAGGCATCACAGGAAAAATCAGTGGGGAGGGTCCAGATACGTTGGTCTCACATGTGTGATAAAGCTCTGGCTGCTGCAGTAGACAGTGCTGAGAGCCTGTCACAACTGAAAGGTATTGGTCCCACAGCCTGATTTGCTCTCCAAGTACCAGTCCCTGACTTATGTTTGCTATTTAATAAAGGTATTTCAGTGGTTACACATCTTGAGTGAGAGACAAGGTGAGGTAATACATCAATCCTGCTGCTGAACCATATCAGCAGAGCATTAGCATCTGGAGGATTGCGAAGTCTCAACACGTGTTACCCTGTTTAATGTCTCTGCTAAAGACACTCCAAGAAGAAAATCTGTGATGGGCAGCTCTCAAGAAACTGCAGAATCAGCTCACAGGGAATTTGCTGTGATCATTACCTGAAAACCGCTATTGAAGGCAACCCAAAAATTTGTGAAGACATCAACTGAAATCCTCCCTATCCTTGAGACCATTCCCTTTGAACAAAAGCATCCCCTTTTCCTTTCAATCAAGGTTGTTGTTCTATTTCCTCTCCCCTCTCTCCCAAATAAAAGACCAGATCATTACCAACTGCTACTACAGCTGGTGTCAGTGAAGCTAAGCTGCTTTATCCCAGTTAAGCACAGAGGAAATGAGCCCTAGATTTTGCCTAACACCTGCAGAGTGACTCCTAGCATATGATTTTTCTGTGATCTCCACCCTCCATACATCATAACTTTCCCAGCCTTCTCTTCCATCTCATATTATGTGGACATAAACATAGATGAGCTAAAAAAACACAAATTCTCTCCCATTTAGGAAATGCCAGGTTAAATATACTATATATTTTTACCAACAAACCTGGGTATGAGAACTTAAATCAAGCATAGCATGCAGCTGGAGATGTGAATTCATATCTTCCATTCTTGCTATGGTACAATATCACAGACATTTCTCCATTTGCAATTCAGCAACAATGTGAAAATGCAAAGCTAGGCAGCAGACTATGTTCGGGGTTCACAGGCTTCTAGGAGAAGGTAGCCCCCTTTTCTACTCCTTCCTACCCCAAAACCCTTGCTCTGTAACAGTCAGGTATGCTGCCCACGTACCAGAACAGAAACCAGGGACGTGGAAAGTGATTCTGCCATCCTCCCCAAAGATGAATGCTTTGCCACAGAATCTTACACAATGACAACACAGCACAGAGTGCACACACCAGCCCCAAAAAGGATGCCACCCTTCCCACAATCCCTTATCAAACAACTCCTTCCAGTCCAGATGTTCTCTGTGTCCATGAGCTGGCATGCTTCCCATCTGATGTTCTAGACATTGGAGCAACGTAAGTTTCTTATGACCAGTTGGGAAAGAAAATTTGCACCTCCTCTGCCTTCTAGTCAATGTTTAAATGTCCAAGTACGCTGTATCAGTGACGACATTCTGTGTCGTAAGAATGACAGAACTAGCATGGACTGGGAACAACACACTGGCTTACACCAACGACAGTAAAAAAAAAGCAGGATCACCTAAAAAGTCAGAGAGAAACAGGTGACCTGTCCCCTACTCATATGTACTTATACTTATTGTCAAAGCATATTATCATACAAACACCATCTCCCAGGTACACACACACTTTTAAAAACCACCTGTACGTTTAAAATGCTGCCCATTGTCCACGAGTTTCTTCCCAGGAAAGACTCATCTACTGGGCAGATATGTACAGATTGCACCATCGTCCCTATGAATAACGTCACAATTTATTTTTTCATATTTATTAAAGAAAATAAATATATAAATCATTCTGTTTTCTGTGAAGGACCATAAATTCCTCTGTCATCAATTGATTTATTTGTCATCAGCAACCTTGCTCTGACTTACATTCTCCCAGTGAGGATCCAGCAGTAACAAATCTATGCCATATAGGGAATTCACTTGTTTAGATGAGAAGCAACTTGCCACCACCTCTAAAATAAACATCATGCACTTGTAAACTTAAAAAGACTAGAAGACCTCAGCAATCAAGGGAGAACCACTACTGTTTAAAGGTGGATCCTAGGTAGGCAGATGAAAAGAGCTCCTCACAATTTCACTAAAAACAGTGAAGCAACACTTTAGTGAAACGGTGTTCATTAGAATTGAACACATTTAATATGCTGGTATGCAGCAATACCAGGGATAAAACTAAAACCTGCTGCAGCCTCTCAGTTTTCTACTCTTAACTGCAAAGTATGCTTCTGCACCCTTGTCAGCTTTAAGCACGTACATCAGTCCAGCACAACGACTGTTCCAAGCCTAGGAGACCAATGCAATTACCCAACACCACTCCAGGACTGCCTTTTATGCACCAGGTGCCCTGCCAGCACAGGGTAAGTTGAGACAGCCTTTGGCACAGGTCTGAGGAAAACCAGGAGCTTCCTTTGCATTACACAAAAAAAGAGACCATGGCACGATGTAACATGGATGCAGACAAGTCCATCTGACCTGGTTCAAATAACATGAAGGGGAACAGCCTCCTTTGACTGATCGAAATCTAATGCATACAGCAGTACTGAACATGCCAGACATCCAAAGCAGAGCATTTCCCTATCCTCTCACACATTCCGTAGTAGGAAAGCTTTAGGCAGTGAATTCAGCTGTGGCCACCAAGGGTTTGCAGGCTTATGTAGAACCATAGTACACTAGTCCTGAGAAAGCACCACACAGATGTGCTATATACATCATCCTCTCTTGCTTTGCTACTCTCAGGGGACCATGCTGAAGTTCTGTGCTGAAAAGAAGGTTGTGGGAAAGGAGCTTCCCCGTGAACCGAGAAGTGTTACCAGGGGGCAAGCCTACTGGCCCAAGAAGATATCACAGGGCGTGGGAGAAGGAACGAGTTTGGTGTGGGGTATTCTGAGCCTATTATACCCTTTAAATCAAAAGGAAAGGATTCACTAGACCTAGGCAAAGCTGGCTTGCAATAAAGAGACACAAAATGAAAGGATGTGTTAAAGTGAGACGAGGAAATGGATAGATGAATCAATAGAGACCAAGGCGGCTATGGGAAGCAATTTGTGGCATGAAGGAACAGGATAGGGGAAAAGAGCAGTTGAAGATCACAACTAGCAGAAAAGTGTGAAGGCTTGCAAGACGATACTCATCCTGCAGAGATAGCGAACTGGTAAGTGAACACTACCCACTAGAGTGTTTGGGAGATTTTTCGTTCCTATAATTTTGACAAGTCTTTTTGTGACACGATGACTTCTTTGCAGATGTCTAAAGCAACAAAACTAGTAATTCCTCTGCTGTCCAATCCTTGGACATGAAACATCAACATACACTTCAGAACAATCACTACTTTCTCTTGTTCTTCTCTTCTTTCCTTCTTAAGCACCTTGGACAAACAACAAATGGTATTTAACTGAAGAGTCATTAAACATTAGTACACTGAACAATGCTCCTTGAAAAAAAGGTGCCGTAATTATTTTCCTCCTTTGAATAAGTCACAGCAGATAAAGATGAAAGGCCTACTACAGTTTCAGGAAATTTATTACTACTTACTTAGTGCACAACTTAAGGCATTGAAAATGGCTAGAGTCAGGAAGTTTTAAAGTCTGTGCTCTCAAAAGCAGAGCCACTTAAAACTGCCTTTTGCACATTTAGGACTAAAATAAAAGTGCACTCCATGGGCTATTGATTTATTCTGGCCAGTTGCAACTTTAGAGAACACATCTCATTATAAAATGCTCGTGGATGTTCTCCTAGTTCGTGGTTCATTTACAGATTATTATAGCACTGTTATTTCATACATCAGTAAGAAACTGCAGGAATTCCCTCAGGGGCAACAGGCTTACAAGGGCACCCTATCAATTTTATGAAACCCCACACATCAATTTGTCCACAGGAGGCCAAATGATGAATTCTCCTCCCAGTAAAAGCACTTGCAATGCTACAGTGTATCTCAACATTTACCTATTTCTTTGAAAGCTAAGATTCACAAGATGACTTCAAGTGCAAAAATGGCTGAAAGTGAAATATCCCATTTGACAGATGTCACATCACCAGCTCACGTTTGACCCAAGCTCCTGAACTTGAGAACTCCTGGAAAATTTTAAGCTTTTTCACTCGCATCCACACAGTGCAGGGTACTGCTGAAGATTAGGGAGCTCTTATGCTTTTTAGCTGACAGGGCCAGAAAGCTACTGCACAAGTGCAGTGTGTGATTCCTGTTCCAGTGTGTTGGGGTGCCAGGAGCAGTGCTGGCACATGTAACTGTCATAGAATGGTTTGAGCTGGAACGGACCTTACAGATCACCTAGTTCCAACCCCCTCTGCATGGGCAGGGACACCTTCCACTAGACCAGGTTGCTCAAAGCCCCGTCCAACCTGGCCTTGAACACTTCCAGGCAGGGATCATCAAAAGCTTCTCTGGGCAACCTGTTCCAGTGTTTCACCACCCTCATTGTAAAGACTTACTTTCTTGTATCTAGTCTAAATCTACCCTCATTTAGTTTAAAGCCATTACCCCTTGTGCTATCACAACAGGCCCTTGTAAAAAGTCCCTCTCCAGCTTTCTCCTAGGCCCCCGTCAGGTACTGGAAGGCCGCAAGAAGGTGTCCCTGGAGTCTTCTTTGCTCCAGGCTGAGCAACCTCAACTCTCTCAGACTGTCCTCATAGCAGAGGTGTTCCATCCCTCAGATAATCTTTAATGGCCCTCCTCTGCACCCGCCCCAACAGCTCCACATCTTTCCTGTCCTGAGGGCTCCAGAGCTGGAAGCAGGACTCCAGGCAGGCTCTCACCAGAGCGGAGCAGAGGGGCAGAATGCCCTCCCTCGACCTGCTGGCCATGCTTCTTTTGACGCAGTCCATGATACAGTTGGCCTTCTGGGCTGCAAGCACACACTGCCAGCTCATGTTGAGCTTCTTGTCAACCAACACACCCGAGTCCTTCTCCTCAGGGCACTCTCAACCCACTCTTGTATATGTGCTTGAGATTGCCCCGACCCATGTGTATGACCTTGCACTTGACCTTGTTGAACTTCATGAGGTTCACATGAGCCCACCTCTCAAGCCTGTCAAGGTACCTCTGGATGTCCTTAGCACAGCAGGGAGATAAGGCCCAGAGAGATTTTACCTAGGGTTATAAACTGTAGTGGGGATGGGCCACATGTCCTCAAGGAAAGAGCAGCTCCAGCTGACATGCTCTGTGATTTAGGGCAAGACACCTCTCTGTAAAATTAGAGCAGAAGACCTGATCACCTTTGGTTGAGTGTTTTATAGCCTTAGACAACAGGCATTACATAAATAGAATGGATTCATTCTATAATTAACATATGCACTGTCCTATAAAAGCACTTCACACCACTAAAAGCCTAAAGAGTGCACCTGGACAATTATTTTTACATCACTGTAGGGTTTTAAAATTTTATCTTGTTTAATTTCCAGACAAAGCACTCCTCCCATACCCATTCTCAATTTAATTTTAGTTATGGTCTAAGTGCTATTTCTAAGATGCAATAGATTTGAAATTTAAGTGGCTCCCTACCATAGAACAGTATAATTCATGTAAAAAACAAACCCAACAAAACAATAAATTTCATATGACCCAGTTGGAAATCACAGTTCAAAACAGAATACAGGACACCCTTATGGGTCTCTATAGACCCCTGCACTGGAGCCACAGCAAATGCACGTTTTTTATGGAACAACCTAAACAGCAGCTTGCAATACAAATCTCAGACTGCAAAGTCCCCAAACTCCTAATTTTCTTCCATGATCCAACTGCTACAGCCAGCTCCAGCAGAGAGAGAGTTTAGATTGAAATGCAAAAAACTGTGGCAAAAGAAATAATGAAAACTAGCACCAAATTGTAAAGTTGTGGTCAGGCCCTTGTCCTTCAAGACTCTTTGGGAACTTTCCCAAATTACTAACATGGCAGCCAGTCTGAAAGACAGGTCAGGGGGGTTCTTAACCATTCACCTGCCTCAAAGCCCTCTCTAAATGCAGTTTAGTAAAAGTGGATACATGCAGGCCAGCTCTGTGATTGCCGAAATTGTATTACATCCAAAATCAGCTAGCAGTAGCATTCAAGAAAGTCAGGGGAAAATATAGATTTTTGTTCAAACCTCTCCACAGTTTTTGTATCAAATCTACAGTTGACTTTAGTGTGTGCACATCCAAAGCACTACTGAAGGTGAGGGTTCAAAAGGTCTCAAGAGTTTTTCTGCCCAGCTCCTTAAAAATGCAAACACAGGTATGTGTGAGAGATCATATACTACAACAGTATCCTTAAATAATAGCAGCAACAGCAAATGCTCGTCCTGGAACACCATCAAGAACTTCAAGTTCCCTTTGCAGCTCCTTTCAAGTGTCTGAAATTGGGCACCAGAAATCATGGCCCCAGACACCACCATTATACACATTCACTATGTCTGTGCCTTTTATGTATACATTTAGTTGAATCTCTAGCAACATACAGATGTATTATATATATAAAATTAAAAACTTTTTCTTGAAGAGCAGAAACAAGTTGAAATTTTCACAGAAATGCCTGTGCATTTCACAGAAATGCCTCCCTATGCATCAAATTTTCTCTTGAGCCTGGATCTCCACTTTCACTGTACTACGGTTGGATTCAAATAGTTTAAATACAGCTTCCAGTGACGCCACATCATGTGCTAAGTGTCACACTGAGCAGCCAGAAGCAAAGATATAAAGAGGAGGAGGAGGAGAAGGAGGAGATGCCATTTGGCTAGAAAACAAGTCAGGAATCAGATGCCAGCGAGTGAAACAAATCGACTTCCGTTGAAGAGGGTTTTTTTTATTAAGAGATTAAAAAAGCAGATTGTCTGGCTGAAAAATGAACAGGTGGTGACTCTACTTAAATTCTGTTATGAAGCACAACCCAGGTTTGAGAACGAACAGAAATGATTGCTGAACTGTAAAAACATAGCATTATCATTGTCATCAGTTATACCCATCACAATAGCAGTTCATTGCAAGTCTTCGCCTTATAGTTACAGCAAGACATGGTGATGCAAGTAAGTCTGTTGCAGCAGACAGATGTCTATAAAGAAAATCACAGACAATGACAGGTTGTGGCCTGATGCTAAATTTCACTGAGCTGGTCTCTATGAATTCCGATAGGCCTTACAGAATCTCTCTTTCCAAAACTCTTTGTATGGAGTGAAGGATGGGGGATCAGTGCCTGTGCTTTCCTTCAAACAGGACACTGCTAGTGATCTATGGTCAGAGTAACAGTGGGGGAATGTACATGTCAAAGTGATGACATGAATGTTCAAGAGTGATTGAAGTGTCCTGCCAAAATCTTCCATTTAAAAACTACGCTGCCATGCAAACTGGACTGGCTAGAGGAGACTTTTGTCTTAAAGCATCCGTCTGATCAGTTGTGAAACAAGAAGCACAACGCTTTAGCCAATGCCCACATTATTCAGGATCTCAAGAGACAGACACACGGGGTGCATAATAGAAGGCTATGCATGACAGACCAGCAGGCACTGAGTCTTTCTAACCACCAAGGGTCACTGTTGATTCACTCAGCTGAGGAACAAGTGGGGAAAGTACTTTCTTGTAACAAGAAACTGACCGTTTCCTTCTCAATCTGAGAAAGCCCTCTAATCCCTAAAACGTCTGTCAAGGCCCGATGATGCTCTTCTACGATACTTCAAGGCAACAGCACTCCTGACTGCAGCCACTAAGACAGGATACAGGCTGGTTGCGGCTGCCCTTCAATTACAAATTTCTCCTCAGTCATCTACATCTCATTCCAGAACAAAGTATGCTAGCAAGATCCTTAACTTACACATGCCCACAGACACCACCAGCAACTTGGGTATCTGACTTGCCATCCCCAAGGCACATATTAGCCATTAGCAAATCTCAAACTGGAATCTCTAAACTTTCATCTTTCTTTGCATGGGCTAATGAGGAGTCACAGGACCCTCCTCTCTGTTGCCACAGATAAGGGCAATTGCCTTTTTTTTAATCTTTGGGAACAGCCTTCTTGTTGGTTTCTGACTTATTACGTTCTTTTAGGATAGTTCTCAAAGTTCTGTCCACTGGGCTAATACCAGCTGATTTTACTATTCAGCCTATCTCTCTTTCTGTTCAAAGAATTGCTATTATGTCATCATCTTACTTAACAAAGAAGGAAAAGATGATTTTAAAATCACCAATTTACTGTATCTCAGGCCCTCTGTCTTCAAATGGCAGGGGAGAGAAAGAACTTCAGCGTTAATGAGACAACGTGCTAATGCACACACCAGAGTGCTGCATTACCTCAGAAGCCGGCAGCACATCTTACCTACATGTAGCATTTCAGCTTTTTTTTCTTTTTGAAAAGGAACAGTGTGCAGCCAAAAACCACCCAAATATGACTAATTTACACACTCTGGAATAACCCAGCTGCTATACTGCAGCTTCACATCTGCAATTGCATCCTGCGGTCTGCATAGGGTCTGCAAACTTTCATTAGGATTTAGAACATCTCTCACTTACAAAGAATCCAGAGCTCACATCAGGCTGGGGAACTGGGCAGGATTCTCTGAAACAGCACGTCCAGGTCGAGCCATACATGGGTCTCAACACTGCAAAGGTGAGAGAAGCATATGGGAGTACTCTGAGCTCTCCCTGCTGTCACTAGGGCAGAGAAAGCAACACATGAACCAGCCATGGAGAGAGACAGACAGGTGAATGAAGACACAAGTGTTTTTAAAAGCTTGTATAGGGCAATGAGGACTGGGGGAAAAGCAAACTAAGATATAAGAATAAAGGGTGGAGGAGGAAACTGCAATGGCTGGGCAAAGGCAGGGAAACTGATAAGACAATACTGTATTTGACAGAGCCAGGAGAGAAACTGTAGGTTGAAGGTACACAAAAGTTGCTAAGTGATCACGGGCACAGGGACGGAAGCAGAGGTATAGGGAAGGATGCTGACACTGGCTGCAGGGCCACAATGGGAAAAGACAGGCTTGAACAAGTATAACCTAGAAAAAGATGTCGCTCTTGGGAAAACAGGCACATGCATAAATCCTGAGCTCCAGTGAAAACCCACCTGCTGACCAGGGTGCTTCCTGAGTCTTACTGCTTCTCTGCTGTCAACCAACTCATGTGCAACCAGCTGGCAAAGCAACTCCGAAAGAGCACTCAGTTATATAAAGATGAAGAAATGACAGAATTTGTGTCTCATACTTTGTTGATATGAAGTCACTCATATAGGCCTCCATCTCCACCAGAGGACATGTGGCTACTCAGCTGCAGATAAAGGCAGGCAGCATCACCCTTTAGGAAACCTGCTGCAGGATTTGGTGTTAGTGTATATGCAGTCACCTGGGACTGTCAGTGAATCAAGAAGATTGGCTGGATGAATATTCAAAGCCCAATACTCGGAGGACAGCAGGTAACCAGGCCTCTTTTGCTGTAAATCTTCAGAAGGAATATGAAGGCAGCAAACTTCTTCAAATTACATTACACATTAATTACATTAAAGATTCTCTGCACATTTTAACTATAAATTACAGCACTTATTTGCATCTCTGTTGAATTAGGGGACAACTCACTCATGGGTGAGGCACAAAAATCCCATTTGCACAGCATCGGCATGATAGCACCTTCACTTGAGATCGTCCCTTATGAAAATATGCAGCACATTGACACTGGGGCTTCAGCACACAGCACGCCCCTGCCCTCCATGCATTCATGTGCTTGCTTAATGCCAAGACCCTCTATGGCCATTAATGTGACTGCTCATGAGAAAAAACCAGACCCATGAGTATGGACCATACTGAAGCTTAGCTGAGGGAAAAAACGGATGAGTCTTGGAGAGCCAGGGTCAAGCAACTGCACGATAAGACAAATACAGAAGTACAGTCTTGAAGATCAGTCTCTCACACAGACTCACTGTGGTGATACAGCTCCCCTCCCTCCTACTCAGACCACCCGGTGGTCTCAGAACCAGCCAACATTGTATTCTTGCCTGCACTGCAAGAGCAATTAGCTGGGATAACTAGCCATTTTTCTTGTCTTTGAACAAGAGCAGTGACTTGAGATGATCAGGCACTCCCTGACCGCACCTGGAACTTCTGCTACCTGTTTGATAAGGGTAACTGCACAGTCTGAGGAACACCAGAATTACCCTGTAGTTGGCAAGAATTGCTTCACACCGATTGTGGCCAGGATGCAAATTTACCAACCAAAGTCAATCATCTCACGACCCTATGTGGTACCAAGAAAGGTCCTCTGAGCTCTCCTGGATGGCAGCGGGCTGTGCCCAGCGCACCCCTCTGAGCAGGACGCCCCTCAGAGCACACGGAACTCTGAAGTTCAAGGTTACCTGGGCTGAACTACAGGGATCCCTTACTCCTTGAGGCTCCACTTCTGCCTGTTGAGAAAAATCATTTGACGTATTTCCCTGAACTCTCAGGGAATTTTTAACAGGTACCTTTATGCATGCATATTGTCTGTGTGCGTGTGAATCGATTCAAATCATAACATCCTTTTGTTGTTATTGTAGTGAATTCTTTTTAACCACTTTGTAAATGCTAAGTTAACCAATGATTAATTACTGCTAAATTCCTATGATTTTCTCTCTCTTTCTAGCTATGAACAAATCTTAAATTGCTGCTATATATATCCTTCAGACACAAATCATTGTGATGAGGCTAAGTCTGGATCCAGCCACACCCAGGCTCCTCTCTGAGAAGGAGTTTAGAAAGCAAGGGGTCTGAATCTTCCGAGACAACGGGAGGGTATCCCTTACCCCTTACATCTTTCTCCAATCTCTGTATAAACCGTTCTACCTCAATCCTACTTTGATTTTGTATTTCATTTATTTAATAAGTAACCGAGTGAACTTTGCCAATGAACTTTGTTAAAACACATTTTATAAATTCTTACTAAAATCCTTCCTTGCAAACACCTTTGATGGGTGATTCTTAGGGTGACCTAACCACTCATTCCCAACACTCACACGTGCAGTGTGAGTATTGAAACTTCCCTCTCCAGAGAGAGACAGCTGGCTACAACCTCAAATCCAGATATGGAGCAAGGAGCTGTGGGTCAGCAGGCCTTCCCTCTGAACTCCTGCTGTGGCATCTGGTCTGCACTGCATGCACACCTGCAAAACTCCTTATCTGGGATTCAAAATTGCTCAGTAACAAAACAGTGCTCAAAATGGAACTCTGAGCCTGATGATTAAGCACACAGAAAATAAACCTTGCTTTAGAAAATGACAAAATAAAATGTGAGCAAAGGCTTATTTAATTTGTATCCATTTACTAATGGCAGATGATTTGTACCATGCAAAAGTACAAGAAAGGCAGAGTATTTCTGACCTGCTGACAAGGTTGCAGCTGACCTCAAGCATAACAGACCTAAGTGAAGGAAGGGGAAAACATTACTGTGTTTGTTACCACAAAGATTTGAAAGGTCATACTCAGCAGCACAGTGATACTCCGAAACATATGTTACTGAGGGACTGTCACCATAAAAGTTTCAGCTGTAAATATTGTCTCTGCAGTAGCAGAACAGAAGATGTTTTGTGTTCATCATCCAAATCGAATTAAAAAAAACCCCAAATATCAACCAGTCAGGCTATATACATATACACAAACACGCACACACAAATTTTTCATCAGTTGGGAATGTTTCCAGCTTTTGATGCTGTATCTTGAATTAACGTTGGAGTCTCTCTCTCTCTGAGTTACCCCAAGGCTCTTAACAGATTATGCAGTGCTTGTATTAGCACCCACCTGGAATGAATAGGAGGGGAAGGTGGCGAGAGAAAGACAGTGAGGAGCATAGCAAGCTCACAGTGGTTTAGGTAACAAAACAGAAAGCATCTGAGGCCATTTGACTCTCTGACCAACTGCTGCCACTCAGCTTGAGCACAAGACTGAACTTAATTCTGCCTTCGCAGTCATACATACACAACTCATCATCTTCACTATGAACACTTCACATGTGCATGAGGACAAAATTGAGACAAAAGGCATACAGAATGGCTGTGCTAGCCACTCCAAGAAAATGCCTGGCCACGTAAAGCTACATTTGAAAAAAGTTATCAGCCACCCAGACCTAGCTGCCACCACCCAGTCAGTCCCCTACCGTCACGACCAGCTGGTCTGTAACTGGGTGCAGCATGCCATGAATTGGTGCTCAAAACATATCTGAAAACAGAAGATCAACAAAGGTAACAGTGCGCACCTTCTGCCTCTGCACCAGCATTCATCAGTTGAAGCGAGGAAACACACGCCAATCATTTTGTACAATGGAAAGAGTCACCTTAACAAAGCTTTGTCACAGCATCCATGTCTCTTGCTGTCAAAATAAATTCTGACAGTCTGAATGCCCCTTCTGTGCCTACAGAGACATCAGCATCCGACAATATTTGATTCTGCTAACGTTATCTCTCAAGCTGATTTTGGATATCACAACACATCTACACTAGAAATGCAAGTACCTAAGAACATTATCAGCTGTTCTGGTGGGCACTACCTTGGTGCTTTCTGTGGAGGGAAGGGAGGAAGGGAATAAGTCCCAGAAACAACATTTGCTTCAAGGCTCTTAAGCAGTCAGGCAATCTTCGTGATAAAAGCCAGTAAATTGTGCATCTACTCAGAAGAATGAAGACTGAAGTTCCCACATCCCAGTGCAGACTACTCACAAAATCAGGCCCTGGCATGTAGCATTTATTTATTTACATGTAGTATTATGAAAGTGCTGAAACAGAAATGAATGGAAGAGTTCTGCCTAGCTTCGAGATCAGAAAAGCATTTTCTAGGGTTCCAGGAGAAAAAAAAATGCAAATCCACACATACCAGACTCCAGCTATGCACCCTTCCCTGTTTCTGTGTGATTTTGTACAAACAATTTGGTGGTGTTTAGAGGCAGTAGCTCACGAACTTTAATATAGAAAACTGTTGGTTGTCCAGAAAAACAAGACCACAAATAGCATCTGTTTGCTATTGTGTTCTAGCATGTCTGCATCTTGTCTTTCCTTCTGTAAGATGTTTCTCCAGGGTAAATCAAACTCCAAGCTCCGTTCAGCTCATGGACTTTCCACAAGATCATCAGCAAAGGCTTATGCATAACATTAGCCATCTTAACTAGTAGATCACGCCTGCTTTAGGTCAACGATACTACTACTTATATCCTTAATGCATCTCTAGGTAATTAAGGTAAAGAAATTAGGAAGGGCCTCGTACTGAAATCGCTGTGAGAAACAAAAATACTGACTACTCATTCATTCGGGGGTCTACGATGCAGACACGTGCCCTTTCTAAATAAAACGATCACCAAATCTGTTCATGAAAGCCTTTTTTCAGCCACTGGGAACTGATAACTCTAAGCCATTTAAAGGTAAAATGCATCTGAACAAGAGAAATTTCGGAGCAAAATTCGCTGCCTGCTAAGCATGAGCCCCTGTTACTTGAGGCAACGTCTACGCACACTAAGGTGGGCAAATGTTTATGCTTACTGAGTGCTTGTCAGAAGAACTTACTGCTGGTCATCTCCTGGGCCAAATTCTGACTTGGAGAACTACAAAGCAAAAGTGAGCAGTCAATATCCCAGAAGATCTGTGAATGAGAGATACGATTGTAAGTGCAGATAGACCTGGGGGAGCCATGTATTACAAGCACAAAGAGTTATATTAATGCCTGGAGCTGACAAGGTCTCTCTTCTTATTTAATTGCCCACTCATGACTAAGTTAAGTGAGTCCACGTGGGACCATGAGGTAAAGATAACTGGCTCTGTCTAGGCTCTCTCTAGCCTCAACACTGAATGCAATACAACACTAATATAAAGAGCGAATCTCCCAAGCACAGATCACTGTATTATCAAGCATTTGCTGACAGCTAAAATAATTCAATTTAGGGCAGAAATACACCTTGCAGTGCACAGACAGACTGGTCTGCACACCAATCTGGAAACAATCTTGCTAGGAAATTTGCTACTGAAACCTCTTCCTCTCCTCTCTTGACAAATGCAATCTTGTGCTACTTACATTTATTTAAAACACTGCTGTAGAGATTCCTCCAAAACTTAAAGCTACAATCACAGTAACTCCTATGATTCTCTCCACCTGTTAGTTGTTACTTCTTACTTGTTGTAATGCTGAGGGTCCTTCCTGGCTCCTCGCCACACTCATCCTCTGTCACACACTGACCTCCCAGCTCCACTACACCAAAATCAGTCTGTATCATTCATCCGCAAAGCTTTTCAGGAACCAGTTCTGTCCTCTCCTCTCCCCTGGCAGTGCCTGTATGTATAAATTCCTGTTAAAAATCCTCATGGCCTCCTCCTGGCATCAGAGATCTCATCAGGCAGCAAGGCCAAAAACTAACCACAAACAGCAACCTGTGAGCGGTTGGGCAGCTGTATATATTGCATACTCCATTGCCATGTTCTCCCCATTCTCTTGTGTTCTTCATAGTCGTTTATTGCCTCTGACTTGACTTCAAATTCTTTAGGGCAAGGACTCCTGGATAACAAGCCTTTGTGTACCCATTACTGATGTCTATATAGGCTTCTAGGCACAACTGTGATACAAATCCTAAATGACAGTGGTAAGACAATCACTGGCATGAGCTTAAAAGCCAGGCTGAGCCTTTTAGAAAAGTCTGGCCTCAGTGATAAATTCAGGTTTTTAAATAACCCATAGTCCCAGAGCATTCATGTGACTGATCTACACCAATTAATTTATTCTTACAACACCTAGGCCAGAGTGGGAAATTTAAACTCCCTCACTTAATGCCTTTGGGATACTGAAGGATGGACAAACAGAGGAACTGAATGCAAGATCTGCAGCCTTTGATCTTAACTATAAGATTATATTTTCTCCGTTTGGGAACTACAGCCTGACTCCTGATCTCAAGTCACCCAACATCATGTTTAACACAGTATCCTTTATAATTAAGAAGTAGTATTAACGAGCTGCCTCCAAAGAGCAACATCCCTTCTTACACTTGGGAAACAAGGTCATAGAAAGTTGGAATAAGCAGGTGTTGCCCTGTGCAATCCAAAAGGGATAATACATTTAAAATATGTGTTACTTAAATTATAAATGGGTAGGTGTGAGCAAAAATTTCAGATACAAAGTATATGTGTAATACTGGGAGAGAGGAAGGAAAGATCGGATCTGAAATATTTATTTTCATATTTAAACTGTATTAACTCTCTTCCTGACACAGCAAAAAAGAAATGAACCTCTTAATTTATCCTCACAGCACAGTATTAAATAGGAAAGTTTTAGCTCTGCTTTACAGATGAAAAATTGACATATATTGACTTAACTAAACATAAAAGAGTGAAACATCCAGCAAATCCAACAGCCCATCTGGCTGAGCAATTTCTGAAGCTATGTAACAAGATGAAAACGCAAATAACCACCGAAACAACACACTGGGGAAATGCCTATCTCGGAACAGCCAGGAGCTCTCTGCAAAGGATGGGCAGCTTTGACCGTCAGGCCTTTGCCTAAAATTTAGAGCTGGAGTTGCCACTTTCCTATAGACCTGACCCAAGCCTAGCATTTTTATAGTCCCATTTCTAAAAGGAGTATAATGATATTTCCTTTCTCTCCTGCTGTCATGATTTTGGACACATGCCCATCTAGGTGCTAAATCCTTCAACATCACTTACAGTGTGTTCATAGGGAGCACAGTGCAATGAGATCCTGACTGGGAACAAGGCCATCAAGCCCATGGCAAGTGTGATAAACCTTCAAGTCAAAGTGACATAGAATCACCCAGTTCTCACAATTGCGTAGGTGCATAATTACAGTTTACAGTGTATTTGTACAGTCCAGGTGTTTGCTCAAACATCTTAGTGTTAATTATAAGCACTGCATTAAGACAGCCTCACCCACACTCCCATTAAGACTGTGTATGAGTGCTATGAAATGCTACAGCACTGCTCAAGAAGAAACTGGCAGTTGCAGAGAGCAAGCATGGATAATATGCAAGACATTGTCACAATCGGGCATCTTGTAACTGTTCCTACATAACTGTGCCTCTGGTAATAAGAGCCAGCAACTGCATTTGACTTGCTGAATGCTATTTAGCAATATACTTCTAACAGAAGTTTTCTAAACAAATCTCAAGAAACACAATGAAGTCATTTATTATAAGTGGACTCTTCACAGACTAGAGTTAGAAATTTGGAATAATGAGTATTTACTCAAAAATTTACAATTCTACGTGACTATATAACAGGCAAGTTGCCAGCACAAGAATACACATGCTTACAAGAGAAAGAGCTGAAAAAAATCACAAGGGTCATGAATCCTTTCTAGCATATAAGACTAGCCAGAGAAATTCCCGCCAGTTACCCAAGAGACACCTGTGCCAGGTAGGAGCAGAGCGCACACATGCTCACCAAGAAAAGACCCATATCCACAGACCTGCAATGTACGCAGCTATACAGTCTTAGGAAACCACCACCTTCTTGTGGGGCACATTAAGCCACGTCAGTATAGACACAGCCACACCAATACTATGATGTGACCTCCAAATCCTGCACTACCTTCAGCCAGTGCCAGCTTAGTTTCTTGCAACAGTTTCAGATGCAGAACTCATGGTTCAGTCCTAATGAGATTGCACACTAATTCTGTCATTTCTTTGAACACAATGAATACTCCTGAAAAGCAAAAAGAACTCAAACATAAATCAGAGCTCCCCTTTACTGGCAAAATCCATGTGAAAAGTGAACTCTGCGACAGAAGAGAGCCTCCTCTCTTTCAGAGAGCAACAGCTGGTACCACGAGGCTAAAATGACTTAAGTCTAGAAACAACATAAACTAGAAAAAATAACAGATTTATTATATATTTTATAGCATGTAGGCACTACAGGCATTGAAATGGATACCTTTGTGTGAGAGGGATTCCTCCTGGAAAACTCCAGAGTGCTTGACTGTACAGAAATAATACGCAGAGTTTTGGAGTTTTTTTAAAGTATAGTCTAGGGGGGCTGAAAGCCACCATTGTAGAGGAGAGCCTCTTTGAAGAGGCTTCAGACTCTCAACTCTGCCATGATGCTGAGGAAGTGAAAGAAATTGGCGGGCTTGGGTGGGGGGTTGTTTTAATTTATTTCTAAAACAGATATCATTCCTGCCTCCTCCCGACTTACACACACTGCATTTGGACTCCATATTGAAGGAACAAAGCCCAACAGAATGGGAAAGAGAAAAAAGATAAGTAACAGAAGTGAGAAACCAGCATTTAATGTAAAGCCTAAACAAACGCAGATAAAATCAGTTCATCAAGTGCCTCAGAAACAAAGGGCTACAGCTTAGCAGAGAAAGCAAAACCTTGAATCATTCGAATGAAATCCTCATCTGGGCAAAGTTCACCGTGGTTTTGTCAATGACATCAACAGGGTCAGCATTAGCTTTTCTATGTGTTGAAATACACTAACCTTACTGGGATGCTCTTCATTGTAAGAATTCCAGCTAGCACTGTGAAAATCTAATCTAAATTCTGCCTAAATTGTGCATCACAATAAAGCAGCAGAAAAACACAGCATTTCAAAAGATCCACAACTCATCAGAACAAGCATTTCTGCTGAGATCTTAGTGTTTAAGAAAATCAAACCAACACTAACAATATTAAAAAAATAAAAATACAGGATAGAAGCCATTCTACCCTATGTTTCCAATAGAAAGAGGCATTTGTTCACCTTTCCTTTTTAAATTACTTTCCCTTATTTTAAATTCCATACTTTTCTTCCTGCATATCATATTTACACTTCAGATGTCAGAATTTAAACTAAATATTTCAGTTTTGAAGTTTGAAACAAAAACAAAACAGACTGTAAGTCAAATAACTATCTACACACACATGTGAGGCTACGGAGTTTTCCTTCGTGGAGTCTTCCAACATTTTTTTGGTCCAAGTCAGCAGGAAGCAGAATCCTTAACAAATTCCCAAATGCCAGAGGAAATGGGCCTTCCACCCTCCACATGGCTATTTCCATATCCCTTTGCATCAACTGATTTTAAATGAGGATCACGAGAAAGGTGGCCAGTTTCTAAAGGTAATTAAGGAGAAATTCCAGAAATCCAAAATTTAAAGGTGATTTTTTTTAACTAATGGTATAACTGAACTCACACAGACAACACTACAAAGACACTTTATACTGAAGAGTACCATCCAAGGCTCAGAAGACCATGTGCAGTTCCCTTGAGCAGGCCATGAAAGCTTCAGGGGGAAATGCCACATTTAACAAAATACACAAAGCTGGGAACTGTGAAATGAGAATGCTTCACATTCAAAAAGGAAAAAAAAAAGATAATAAAAAACCCACCCCACAAAAACACCTGTAAAGTTAATCAACTCAATTTAAAGTTTTGTGTTACATTGCCATTGGTCTGCCTCAGAGACGACAGCATCAGCATTTGAGTCATCAGGACTGCAGCTAGTAATGAGCATCTCAGCAGCTGTCACTTTGTCCAGATACACATTGTCTACATTTCCATAGAGAAACACGGCAGTGTTATCACACGCTGCCTGTCTGAAAACACCACACCTATGCAGTCACTGTTCCCATTCAGACATGGATTATAGCCACACAGATTGACAAGTAATCTCAGTAGACAGTGCAAGATAGCGCGTCATGTTGGCAGTCAGCAGAGGTACAGCTAGAGCCAGTCCAAAGTACACATTCCTGAAACATATACAAATGTGGCTGTTGAGTCCTTTAGCACTGTTTTCTTCTACAAATCCACATCTATGAAGCTGCTCTTTTTTTTTTTTATGTAGACATACATAAATACATATATATATTCTTATATAAATACTGAAAGAGTACAGGAAAGGCATTGTGGGAATCATCTAACACAAGACCTTGAAAGCTGGAATTTACTGTGCTTATCACTGTGTTTATGTGCTTGATAAACAGTGCAGTGAAAACTCATTAATCACTTTTTCAACAACTTTTCCTCACTAACCTTTAGTACACGGAACTAGTAACTTTGTCACAGTATATGAGCTTTAGTTATAGAAAATATATATTTATATAAATTATTAATTAATACCTTATCAACATCTATTGTACCTGAAACATCTGGCATTTTTCTCTCTTAATCAACTCAGTTCCCTCAGGCTTGGTGTTTTAAACACAGTTATTTTAAATAACTCCAATTGTCAACACCAAATCATGTTTTATGCCTTTAGATGGCTGCAAATATAATTACTAGAGACAATTCATCAACTGCTAACCCCTGAACATGTCTACTGAGACACAGAGGCTTAGAGAGGACACGCATTCCTCTGTTCCTTGCCATCTTCTGCATACTTACACTGGTCTGCAGGACTGTTACAAACGAGCACAGAAGGCTGCTTGAAAGCTACCATGAGATACGAAGCTATCTGCTTTATACAGCTCTCAGTGGGCAGCATGCATACAGACCAAACAAGTCTTCTCCTTAATATTCCTTGACAGGAAATAAACTCCTGATAAAGGGATCACATGCTATAAGAATGCCTGTTTTATTTTATTCTCTGTTACCAGAGATCAAGGACAAAGGGAAGAAGGATGAAATTCACCCCCCCTGCCCCCCTACAAGAAAAGGTTCTCTATAGGTCTGTGAACTTCTACCATGGTTCACAAGAGAATCTAATGTATATCTTTTTATACATTTCCAGTCCAGTGTTCCAAGAACACCTCAGCCCCTGAACTGGGCTAATTCATCATTTTTTCCAGTTCAAGGTGCAGAGCAAGAAAGGCAACTGGACTTGAGAAATGCTGAGGTATGGTCTGGTATCCAAAGGGATACAAGAAAAGAGCTTCACATTTCAAATTGGACTGGGGCTTTCAGGGCAATGCTGGGGACTTCAACCCCAAGATACTCTGGCATAAAAGTGGTGGATCACCAAGCAACCAGAAAGCAGGTATGGTAACAGAAGGACAAAGGGAGAGAATCGAGAGCTGGGAGCTGCCAGGTGTAACAGCAGGTCACATGCAGGAATAAAAGGTAGATGCTGTCCCAGAGCAGAGAGGTTAGGAGCTATATGACATCGGCACTGTGCCCACAGACGATGTGGAACAGTCAGCCTCCTGAGTTTGCATGAACGCTAGCAGGGTGCTAAGCAGCTGCCATATCCAGAGTCTGTAGTAGAAACAGGAGGGCTCTCTACACCTTGCTTTCATAGATGAAAAGTTCTCCCACACAGTACAGAGCTGCAGTGTTTTCTAAACTTCCCTCTGTGGGGACACTGGTGTTGGCCTTTCTATTACACACAACAAAAAGTGTTTTCTCATCTCTGACACTGAAATGACTCCTGTTTCTAAAACAGCTGTCTTGCACCATTTGTCACTTAAAAGAAAGTCCTGAATAAATGGAGAGTACATTGACCTGTGGCTAAGAAAAATGTTGCTAAGACACACGGCTTAATTGCATCTGTCAAAAATGTATTCGTGCTCACTACACCTGATGAATCATCGCCACACACTTTCTGACTGCCAGACTGAACCCTTTAGGACAACAGAAGTCTTGGAACTCAGCCACCTAGGTGTCTTTAAATAAAAGTCTATAAATAATAATGAATGTATTACATGGGTCTTCATGCAGGTATCCTGGACAAATTCCTGGTCATTGCACTAAAACTCCAGTGCTTACAGCCCTCCTGAAGTTTCACAGAAGGGTCTTACCACTTCCTCCTCCCACCCTTCAAACTTCTATTGTATCATCTGAAATGGTTATCACAGCTTCTCTCCCCAACTACATTTCAGCTAGAAGATAAGCAAATTTTATTAGCTTACATTTATTTTGTTTCACGTTCAGTTAATATTTGCAGTATGTGATCGGTGATTTCATCTGCAGGAACTACATTTCAATGACTTCATGATAAACCTTCTTGTAAAAAAAAAGCCAACTTAATGTTTAAAATATGGCAATTCTACGTAATGGTGTTACAATAAGTTTTGCAAACCTAGAGCTCAGAATAAGGAAAGCAATACGTGTATGTCAGCTGCTTTGATTAAATGTTTTAGTCAGGATTAGAGATATACTTATCACAGTAGAACTCCAGATTACTTCTCTAAGCATGATCTGGTTTTCCAGGTACAGCTTTGTAAGCAGGATGTCACAAAAAAGCATACCAGAATACATTGAAGTAGCAGGGACTTCCATTAAGATTAAGCTTAAATTTCTTTCAGTTCTTTCATCAGTTTTTCTTCTCTCTTCAATCTCATCAATGTTTGCTTATAGTCTTTCAGCATCTACATCAGTATGTAGACCTGGGCTATACAACCCCCAAATCACTTTCTAATGTCTTCCCCTGGCATTACACCTAAGCCTCAAGGCAGGTTCTGGCTACAAATTTCCAGGGATTTACATGAAACGCAATTGCATTTCCATGAAGGTGAAGGAGTCTTTCATGTTCCACTTGAAATACTTTACAGAGTGCAGCAATTATTCAGTTCTTTTCAACCAGATTTGGTCAAGCTACACTTTGTTGCTGATCTGATGGATTTCAAGTATCCTGCTTCTGCAACAAGCCATCTCATACAGCATGATGACATGTAGGGCTCTAATCTGCATTTGTAATCGAGAAAACAAAAAAAAAATCTGTGCAAGGAAGAAGTAAATTTACAGCCATAGCTCCTTCTCTTTCTTACACTCTCATGCTCTTACAACAGCGTAAGACACTTCAGTTCTTCTTGAGAAAGCCACTTGATCTCTCCTTGATTGACAAGTTCCTAAAACTCATATTCCACCTATAGCAGGTAAGACTTTACCAGTTGTAATAACTGTGATTGCATGTATGGAAAGACCTCCAACATTAATGTTAAAATCCTGAGCAAAGAATTCTGCTTTGGTTAATTGCACATGACTAAAGTCATTTGATTCTTCTGCGTACCAGCCTCTGTAAAATAGGAGATACTGATGTTTACCTTCTCATAAGTCCAAAAGCTTGTTAAGTATTTAAAAATTGCTGGTGGTAGATGCCAAGTATTTTCAGTACGATTTCACACCAGCAAGATTTTAATTACTGCAGTTCCTCATTTGCTAGATTCCCTGATGAACTGATAGGCAGACTCTCATTTATTCACAGCTGAATACTCAAAATGTCAACAAGGGTTGAGACAGTGTTGTATACAACTTCAACCCTGAAGTGTGATACACTACTTGGTTTTTTGCAGACACGCATAGAAAGACAGCAGACAACCTCTGCTTCTCTGTGCAAGAAAGGAGGGTGACCCTATACAAGATTGATCGTCATGAGGTACTCAACAAAACTATAACATGCTCATAGCAATGCCTTGAGCCAAGCTACTTAAGTGGGTCTTACAACTAACGCTAACGTTTGCAAAAGCAGACTGCTTTAGATGCATCAATCAAGGAGACATAGGCTCATTCTACTGAGAGCTTAACTATAGCATATGAAGTTGCACTTTCATTTGACTAATCCAGCAGTGGTGCCCTATCACACTAAACAAACATCCAACGTACTGGACAAGCTGGTAAAACCTCCCTCAATGCTACTGCAATTTCCCAGGCTTCTCCCACCTTGTTACCAAGTTACCTAGATGGTGTCTCTGCGTGGACCTTGTTTGGAAAACTTCACTGCTCCTCAAACTTCTCTTCAAAGTGATCCTCAAGCTTTAAATTTAGTTAAGCAGCTTCACTTCAGAACTACTCTCAGCTGAAGTGGTTTAGTTTAGCATGTACTTTATTCTTCACGTTACAGTGATAGAGGAATTTTTCGCTTGAGCTCAAGGTCTAGTTGTAGTAGAATCGAATTTTCTGCAACTTAAAATGAAGAGTCAGGGACCGTGCTGAAGGAGCTCCTCCAGGTCAAATTACACCAGTGTCACATGGAGTGCTAATTCATCTCCTGAAGTTCTGGTCCCGGCAGCAGCACCCTCCTCTCCTATGCATGCAGGCAGGCTGGTCTAAGTTGTCTCCTGCGCTATAACGCATTGATCCCTGCCTCAGACTTTTGCCACCACAGGAGACATGACATAAGCACCTAAGAAGTCACTGTCTGGCACCTCTAATTTTATTACAGAATGGCTTGGATCAAGAAAGCCATCAAATTGGCTAATAAATATTCTAGGCTGTGCAGCATAAACCATGAAAATGGTCACTTTATGAGTGCAATTATTACCTCCAGGCTAGGCTGCTTCACCCTCAGGAACTTGTTTCCTAGGCGTTGCATAAATTTAGGTTTCTATCTCTTGCCCCACAGCTTCCCCAAAGCTGGCCCAGGTGACAGCAGAGCAGCAAACCTCATCATGTGCTATTTGCTTACATTAGTGAAAATCCTCCTTGCCAAGGCAACAGCTACCAAAAGCTCTCACAGATGCTGCTTGTGCAGGATCTGTGCAATGCAGGATTACAAAAACAATTCCTGAACAATACCCTTAATGAGAAATGGTGAGACTTAATTAAAGTGTAAAATAATTAAAAGGCAATTAAGAGCAATAAGAAGTTTCTGATCATTATCCCCTACATTTCAAGTTTAAGAGGTGGTGGAGGGGATTGCCCAATCTCCATAGTTTTCAAATGTCTTCCAGAAAATGAAAGAATTAAGACAATATTAGACAAAGATGTGTAATAATGGTTTCAACAAAGCAATAAAATTACAGACTGATATAATAGAGATAAAAAGGCAAATGTTTCTCATGCAAATAAAAATCCCTATGTCGCTTACCTCAGTATATAAATGAAACATAGTAATTCCTGGGATACAAACGCATAAACACCCCGCCTATTCATTTCAAACAATCCCTTGTTCCCTTGACACTCATTTTGACTGCCTGGGCTCACATTATTTCCAAAACATAACTATTTCAAAGGAAATGTGTAGCTGGAATAGGAAACGTTCTTAACCTTGAAGAAACACCTTGAGAGCAATTCAGTTTGAGCTGATTTTCTTTCCTCCTTTCCAGAGGAGACAGAAATGACTGAACAATACTTTCTATTAAATTTTATAGCAATAACTCAGCACAACACTTTTACTGTTACGATGAAGAAGCCATTGAAAAACAAATTCTTACACTGAAAAGCAACTTTTGATGAAAATAAAATCCTTTTCTTTAAATCCTGAAAAATGGGAGGAGTTTTGATTTGGTTGGGGGGTGAGGTTTGGGGGTATTTGTTGTTTTGGTTGTGGGTTTTTAGGTTTCTTTTGCGTTTTTTGTTGTGGGTTTTTTTGTTTGTGGCTGTGGGTTTTTGTTTGGGGTTTTTTTTTGCTTTTTTCTTTTAAACACAGTTTCCCCTACTACTTAAGCACTGAGAGACTGGAAACAGCAATTGATTTGCAGGAACAAGTCTATGCCAGACCTTTCCAGCCACTCAGTGCAGGCTGCTTTGCTCTGTATTCCGTCCTTGTACTTGGAGCGTACAACAGTACTTATAAAGTGAGCATGTGAGAGGAGAAGACTTCCTAACTGCTCTTGCTCACTGACTCCATCATTGACTACTACCTTAAATAATCTCCATTCACTGAAGCCAAAGCGTGTAGAGACAGGAATGCTTTTTCCTTACGCGCCTGCCAAGGAGGCAACTCCTTGTCCACTCTCACCTTCTATAGAGCAAAGGGAACCTATACTGCCTGCAATGATGATACAGCTCTTCTGACAGTGATGATCTGCATTGTCGCCAGGTATTATCAGCCAGGTTTACAATTGCACCTCTTTGTGGAGTGGGGCAGGTAGGAGAGAAAAATTGCAAGACAGGCTTGGCAGCCATGAAAACAAAAAAAGACAAAAGAATTTTGCTAAAATAATGAGAAATTAAAAGCCCAAATTGTGGCAAGTTTGCATTCGCCTGCGATTTACCCAGACTGCAAACTCCTCAAGATAACCAGCATCCCTCCCTTCCTAACTTCACAGCGTCAAGCACCTACTGATACAGAACATGATTTGTTCAACACAACACCACCTCTAACACAAACAATAAAGCACATGTGCTCTGAATATGAACCTGTGACAGGCAGAGCTAAAGATGGCAAAAGAAATAAGATGCTTATCAAGTTTATGAAATCTATTATTGTTCCCAAACTCATACTGGCTTTGAATACAAGTACCAGAGACCTAAAAGCAGGCAAAACACACACCTGTAAAACAGCTTACATTCACAGTAAACAAGCACCTGGATTTTTAACTGAAAGAAACCCATCTTGGGAATAAACTGCTTAACAACCCTATGGAGCCCCTTCCTCCTCCTCATTGCCAGCCCCCTTTCGCCACACTCCTTTTCAGTCCTGCTAACTTCCACCCAAGAAAACATTGATCAAAAACTAAGCCCAAGCTGACAGAGGCGCTGCCGTAGCTTTTTCATTCTTCTGCAACTTCTCCTCCTCCTGGAGGGAACACGTCCATTGAGACCACCACCTCTCCAGAGAGAGGAGTTACCACGTGGTATGCATACAGCACCTGGCACACCAGGCCGCATACTAGTTTGGACCTTGGACAACACGCGGTTAAGATTAATTCAGAAAGCTAAAACGCACAGAACAACACTTGCAGAGGCTGCGCCATCTCTTGGATTTAAACCGATTCCTATCACCATGTTTCAGAAAGACTCCATGGCAAAATTTGTCACAGATATTTGTTATATGGGGCCCAGGACATCATTTTTACAGAAACTAAAAGGAGCTCGAATTGGTCTTGAAGTCAGCGTTAAAATAGGGATCGAGTGACAACTAGTGGAGATTTCCATAAGTGCATCTCCGTGGATTTCTCTGCACGATGAAATCTGCATCAAGATCCTATTTCACTGAAATAAACTAGATG
Organism: Opisthocomus hoazin; assembly: GCF_030867145.1. Classification (NCBI taxonomy): domain Eukaryota; kingdom Metazoa; phylum Chordata; class Aves; order Opisthocomiformes; family Opisthocomidae; genus Opisthocomus; species Opisthocomus hoazin. Next base: position 16,426,530 of record NC_134420.1, on the reverse strand, counting down.
CAATCCAATTACATAGAAGAGCTTTCCAGAAAAAATGTGTATGTATATGCAAAGACATGGGAAATGTGAATGTCCTCACGTGACTCTAGGCTGTTATTTACCAACCTGGTAAAGCAGCTCATATATATAAATTTACACAAACCAAGTAACTAGAAACAGAAGCAGCCAGTCTCGCAGGAACACACAAGTGTAACCAGCCCACCATCCACTCCCAGATAATGACCAGGTGGGAGTGCAGATGGAAGGAGTCGGAAGTTCGGAGAAGGTAGCATGACCTTCCTCCTGGTGCATCCCTCTCCTTAAAGCTTCCAGCTGACTATTAGAAGCTTGTGGCTCCTCAGCTAAAGGCTGGGATTGAACTACTCTGTTTCACAGCCCATGAATCTCTCCTCCATGAATTCCTCTAGTCTGCGTATAACATGATGTAGCAATAAGTTCCACAGCTCCACTCTGTGTTGCAGGAAAATATATTGCAATTTACTTAAAAACTACTACTTCTTTCACTGGATGGTTTCTAATGCCTGATTTACGTGAAGGTGAACAATCATTCCCTAATTTGTCTCATCTTCTTTCTCCATGATCTCATTAGCCTTCTCCTGTGACCTCTCATCTATCTCTTTTCCAGGCTGATGTGTCTAGAAATTGATTAATTCATGCACAGTAGAAAAAAAAAGTCTTTCATTTTATTTGCCTCTTTAGTAATGTCTGAACACAGAGGTAATGCTTCCAAAGACTTATTAGGAGCAACTTTCCCAAAGCAGCACTAGTTGAGGTATGACTCATCACCACCACCCTTGAGTACTTTGTGGGGTTTTTGGTAGGGAAGGGAAGAAGGTTATTTTCTTTTTACATGCAATACTTTGAATTCACCGATGATGCATTTTAACTGTCATTTTATCACCTGGTCACTCAGTATTGAGAAAACCTCTGCAACACTTCAAACTGCTTTTAAATCAGGCTACCCTGATCATTTGTATAACACCATCACGTTTTATTAGTAGCAGGCCCTAGTACGGTACTACAACTCTAACATCACCATGAAAGTGTTATAAAAATAATTCTCCCACACAAATGGCTAGAATCAACAGGGCCTTTGACGAAGTTTTTGGAAGTTGCTCAGGTTGCCGGTCCAAAGCACCGTCATCCTGGTGCACAGAAACTGAGAAAGCGGTGGCTGACGTTATTACAACTTCTGAATTTGGTAAAAGGAAATTAAAAAAAAAAAAAAAAGACGGGAGAAAGAGCCAACTATACATCTGTTTCAAGAATCCTCAATTAACATTATTCATTGCTTGTCACAGGGAGCTGTTTCTTCACAGTACTTTCAATCACAGCTGAAAGGATACAAAGAAAGTTGTAGATTTGTCAACTTTTACTATTATTGTAAGTCTCCTCTTGAATACAAGTGCCCTGTCTTTAAAAAAAAAAAAGTACAAAACTAAGTTTGTGTTCCTCCTGACTGCAGAAGAAAGCCCGGCAATACTAACCCTACATGTTCATAAAGCAGACAACAAATTAAAAAATAAATCCAACACTGTGAAATATCTTCATGATTTAAAAAAAAAAAAAACCTCCTGCTTTTGAAGGTATGACTCATCATCTGACTTCTTGTGGATTGGCTGTATCATTACAATGAGACTAGCAAATGTGTCAATTTATTAATATTGGCAGTTTCAATATTCATAGCAGGCAGAAGGATACGAGATACTGAACAAGAAAACAGTTTAATCTCTCTCCAGAACACTTCATGTTTTTAAATCATCTCTCCGTTCTATCAACACACTAAATGCAGCCTGCTCAATACATAAATGCAATAATGTGGGCTATAGATAAGATTCAGATTCTGCAGAAGCTGAACTTTCTCAAGAAGTAAAAAAGACTTCTTAGCTGCTCCCTGAGATGCCCAGAAACATTTTCCAGACATGACTCCAAGGAGCAAACAATGCAGCGTTGTTCCCCTAGAGAAAAACACAGAAAACGGGCACACAGGCGCTTGTTCAGCCCTTCCAGAAGACAATGATGTCACCACGAAGTCTCAGTGGAAATACCAGGGATTAGGTATCACTAAGGCTAGGTTTGTAATGTGGGGCAGTTACTCAGACATTGATGGGCAGATAGGGGAATTACAAAGGCAGATTCGGAAGATACAATGACCACAGTCACTGTCCTTCCACCGTGAGCAGCACACTAGGGTATCTGAAAATGGTTGGTTTGTTCAGGTAGAGGCATTTGTTCAGGGATTAGGACAGAAGATTTGCAGAGCTCCAGTAAGCAGTCATGCAGCCCAGGTCAGCACATAGCTAGTTGCTTTCAATACTTACAATTTCGCAACCTAGACTGTAAACTAGAAGTAGAGGGTTACATAAGTGAGTGCCTGGTGTTCCAAACAGGAGCAAGGACCTTGCAACAAGGCCAAAAAGCACATGTCACCGGATCTTGGTTCTGCATCATTGCTTTTGGTCTAGCTGCTTCGCTCCTCAGGCTCACCAGGCTGTAACCTCTTCCTGTGAACACTCACCTGAACAAGTGCCTGAATTGTGACTATATCAGTAAACCACCCTGACACAAATCCTGCTCCTGTAATCTTCCTCCTGGCTCTCAGGGAAGACTGAGCTCATGATCTTTCTCTAGCTGGACACCTACCCAAAGCACCCACTCAGCTCCACACAGGAGAGCTGGCTGCCTGTCCAGTGCTACAGGAGATAAAAACAAGCCATAAAACACCAAGGAGCAATATGGAAATTGACACTCACATAGTTGGGAGTAGAAACCACCAGAAAAAAATAGGGGCAGAAAGACCTAACACAGAAAAAGTAACAGGGGAAAAAAAAATTTTAAAAAAAATCAATGTGACGTAAGGTAAAGAGGAGCACAAAGAAAGCCCACAATAGTAACTAGGAATTGACAAGGAAGGACTATAAAAGATGGGCAAAATCAGCAAAGGACAGTGACACGTCATCCCTTCATGAAAGTAATTTTGTTGGAGTTTTGATGTAGATTGAGGGCAGCCACAGTCATCCATTTATACCCTGGCCATGAGGAACATGCAAGCCCCACGGGCACAAAGGTTCTGCAGTACAGCAGCTTTGTCTCCAAGGCACAGTTAATGCTGCAGCACTTATTAGCATCAGGTTGCTAAAATATAAAGTGATCATTGTACAGGTGAAAAAAGGAAGACTCCTGGGAATCCATCTCACCAAGGAACAGAACGATCTTTATCTCATCAAGCAAAGTAAACAGAGCAGCACAGATTCACTGAGGATGATAGGCAATTAGAGGTACAGTCAAAACCTATCGAAAAATCAATGGAAAGATTCGCAGCCCCATGCAGATTCTCAATCAGACCTTTAGCTGTGATGCACATGTATCAATAACAGAGCTGGATATATCACTTTGCCACACTAAAAGGAAATAATTGCTAGGTTAGAACAGAACTGTAGTCAGCTAAACAAAAAGCATTAGAAGAAGATTCTGGCTCTTCCAGGGGAGTGGAAGCATTGGGAGGGGGTATAATACACTGTGTCCTGTAAACAAAGATTAAAAAAAAAAACAAACCTGTGTGAAGCCAGCCATGAGAAACACATGGGTCCAACATTAGGGTGTTTATTCAATAATTCTACTTTAGAGGCTTTATAAACTATACAAACAACTGAGGCATATAAAACATAACGAGATAAAAATAAGTCCATAAAATTGTCTGCCAAGGGAGAGGAAGGGAGAAAAATTATCTTTTAGGGAGGCTTCGGTTGCTGTTAGTACTGAAACCACAGCTGGCACTATTTCTCTCATTGATGAGGAAACGTGCACTCCCTCTTATCCAAAATTTAAATTTCACTGCGCTTTTTGGGGGCAAGAGAGGAAGACAGAGATGAAGCAAGCATATAGTGACCAGCAGTGGAAGTATTGAAGGAATTGTTGAGCATTTAAACACCAGCAGCACCTCTGAGTTCCTGCGTATTTTGCCAATTACCAAACACAGTGGGCACACAGTTATGGGGACATCATCCCTGTCCCAAAAGGTTTGTCTTCTAGGTCCACAGGAGAGGAACAGATTCAGACAGCTGTGAGGGAGGCGTATGAAGGAGATTGTCATGATGGCATCACTTGCCAGCTCAAAGCTTCTTAGCAGGGCAGCCTTCGCTGACCACTGAGGAGAGCTGTGCAGGGGCAGCCTTGGTGCTGCTGGAGGAACAGGAGCAGAGCAGCTCAGCAGGGACCACACCAGCCCCAGCAGGCAGGGCTCTCCCACCCTCCACACCTCCTGTCTCCTGGGCAGCAACAGAGTACTGCGACGGGCAAAGAAAGGGGAACATGGACAGCTACTCCTTTACCCTCAGCAGCTTCTCCCTTGGGCAACTGTTTCCAGGGCCATGTCTGCAGCTGGCTCTGCAGGTATTCTCCACGCAGCAGCTGTCTCTTCATCTCCTAGCTTGCTGCTGGCAGAGGAGAGAGTTAAGGAAAGACTGAGAACGAGAAAAGTTGTCAACTTTGTTGATGTTTACCCAGGACTCCTCTTGGATGCCCAATGTGACATAGAAGAAAACATGAAGGAGGCTTTGTGGAAACGCATAGCAAATGAGCATTCAAGACTGACAGAGCAGATGGCAGGTGATGTCTCAGTGTTGCACTGGACAACATATGCAGGCCAGGGGTAGGATACGAAGAGCAGACAATGAAGACAAGTGCTTTGCACTTGGGTGGTGGAAAAGGAAGCCCTGTGAGGTGGCAGAAAGGATGCTCAAAGCAATAAGTTAGAAATATAGTATTTGTAACCACATTCTTGGAACAGGGAAAAAACATGCAGCTCTGACAGACAATGAAGTGTCTCAGGAACCACACAGACTAGAATGAACTGCACAGCTAGCAATTTTGCAGATCACTGTTGCAGAACTGTGTTCTGGAGCCTTAAGTTTGGAAAACCTAGGAGGATTGCATTTTAAGTTACGTCTGAGCTTGCAGCCAGCCAGCCACAATGGACCAGAAGGGCACAGCTGCCTTCCAGGCAGCCAGTGACAGCATTTAAATTTTTTGTTGTCCCTCCCAGACACAGAAAAGAAACCAACCCACTTTCATCTAACATGCAGCAACAGAGCATGGTCCTCAAAGTTCATGTTCTGGCTGCTGTTCCCCCATGCTCCTCACTTATTTCCCAAGCCACCCTGGACTGCACACAGCGAGGCTTAGGAACTAGTCCATCTGACTCTAAACTCAAGAGTCCTCGGTCAGGATGAGACACAGCTCAAGAAGCATAACAACAGCAGGAAAAAAAAGGTACAGTCTTTCCTGCTGTTCATTGGTGACATGACTGCCTTATCTTGGCAGCTCTTCAGCCGGAGATCAGCAGACCACAGGTCACACGGCAGTCCTGCTACTAACCCTGTTCTAGAACCCTGGCACAGAGACATCCAGCTTAATACACTGATCCCAATACCAAGCTCAGAAGTCCTCTCTCCTTGCTCGTCAAAAGTACCTCGTACTGTTTCACAACAAATCTGCAGCCAATTGAAAATACTCAAAACAGAGCATGACCACATTTTAATAGAAAAGCAATTCTACCCACTGGAACTTGTTGCTTCCTCCATACCTCATACTTCATGCAAAACCACTGTAGAATGGCTAGTTTCCACAGTAGTCCCAGACCTTGCAATACAATACAGATGTTGACTGGCCAAGGGATGTATGTCAGGGTGTCAGATCCATCAGCAAATTACAGTAAATCAAGCAGGTTACAGTGTGCTAGCTGAGTCATAGTACCTGGCAGCAGTTTTCCATGTGTCCTCTCAACTTGCTGCAACCACACGAGATTTAACATACGTATCTATGGACTCTCACAGCTGGGCAGACCAAGAATTTGTTACCACAGCTCTGCCCACAACATGCCCAAGGTCAGTCAGAGAGAGACTGCATTTGACTCGTCAAAAGGCTTTGTCTAAATACCATGCAATGATGCCACACCACGAATGATGTGGACCACAAATTCAATAACAGACATGAGCATAAATTATTAATTCACTATTCATATTCAAGATTATTTATGACAAAACATTTATCCTAATAAGTACAAGCTACACCAGTTAACTCCACACAGATTCATGAAAAACCCTCAAATATTTCAAATACACATACAGAATGAGCGAAAAAAGAAATAAGCATGGGGGTGAAGGGGGAAATACGCAAAACATCCTACTCTACCTCAAAAAGTGTAAATGCTAGGGTGGATATTTTGCTTCAGGACAGAAATCAGCCATCGTGTGGTTTCTGATATCAGATCATGTGGTTTCTAAGTTTAATTTACAGTAATGATGCTGGGACAAGACTTTATCAGTCACTGGGTAAAAAACAAGTTGTACAGAACAAATAATATGGACCATGACTGGGATTAAAATCAGTCTCAGCAACTGAAAAAGGTAAGTTTTTTAAGCAGCAAGGTGATGGCAGCTTTATTCCTTCCAAGTATTTGGAGAAATTTATATTTAACCCCAAGTTCTCTGTTTCTTACCTCTTTAGCATCCAGCTTTAGTAACTGGCAAAGCCAAATTCAAGTCTGCTCCACAAGTGTCCTGGGAATAGACGTCGCAAGCTCCTACACCTTACCTGGAACGGACACTGACACTCTGAAACAACCGAAGTTTTTTTTCCCAAATGTTTAATTGAAGTTGACATGAAAGAAAAAGAACTTGACTTGGAAGCAAATTTTAAAAGTCTCAAAGAACTGCATGGATCTGATATTTGGAAATGCTGGGGAAGAGTCATTATTTTAGCAGTCCTTCAGCCATCCCTGACACTTTCAAAGAAGTATCCGCTCTTTGTGCTCTCTTTACCAGTTATATGGTGAAAAGAGTCACAAGCCAAATATTTGTTTTCTCTTAAAAGTCACCTTTAAGATTATAATCCATCCTGACACCAGGGCAAGGAGTTCATTTTCAAGTTTAAAGCAATTCATCACTGAGCTAGGATCTGAGCTGCACAAAGAATAAATGTGTTTCAAAAATATGTAGTTGCAAGTCTTTACACAGTCATTTGAAATGTCTAATGCAATCACGCAGTCCTGCAGTTTTGTTTCCACTAGAAAGGCTTTTGCATTTACATTAATCTCTGGGAATTGTCCTACACTACAGAAAACTACAGAATGCTCAGATTATTTATTTGACCACACGTTACTCTGAGCTGCAGACTCTGACTTTTGACTATGTGCTTGAGCAGAAACCTTTGAGTGACAGGTCTCTTTATTCTGACATAAGGCAATAATTACCCTATGTTGAGAGCCCCAGCTGAGAGCATGTCCCCACTATTTTGAAAACAAATCCTCAGGATATATCCCTAGCATCTTTACACAGCCAGGCTGGGAGGTGAAAAGAGGCGGTAGTGTTTTATTGATTTTGCTTAAGGAGAACTGAAGCAGGTAGAGTTTTGATATACAAAGCCATGTAGACACCTAATGCTCTTGAGATCAGTGGGAGTTAGAGATCTAAATGATTTTTGCAGATTGGACCACAGCAGATATGTCCACAATCACATCAATGAGATTTATATTTTCCTGGGCAGTTGGGGCTCGCACTCAGGCCTCAGCCTTGAATCTCTAACTCTCAACTTCTGGCCTCAGTCTTAAGAAACTGGATGGCTCTGAAGGCTGGGAAGCTCCACCAGTACAGAACGACTGGACCAGCTCATGCTATGGCTCTGACCCTCTCTGCAGCATGGACAGCTAACCAGTCTGTGGCTTTCAGGTGTTATATATGTGCATAGTTGCCAAAATCCGTATCAGAGCCCCTGAACTCTGACCTGGGAGCTTACATGCTCTCTTGTCATACACATTTTGGGAAGGTGCAGGGCACTATCCACTTGTTTAAACAGGTCACAGAAACTTCCTTACTCCGAAAGGGAAGGTAGAATAGTTCTAGGTCAAGATTAGGCATATAGGCAGACTAAAATAGGGAAAAACTACCCTGTTATCATCAATTACATCAGCTCTGCCAGCTCTCCCCATTTTATCTATACTTGACACTTGAGTAAGCACTTAAACTTTTCAAGAGATATTGTTATACAATAATCACTCTTTTATTGGACGTTATGTTTTAGATTAAGTTTTTTGCCTTCATGATTGTAAAGAAACACCAAGCGTGACCTTGAGTAGTTTTTAATGCATGAAGACCTGGAGAAGGCAGCATACTGTGATCTTGTGAGGCCTATAACATCAGATTTGGGGATGCTCAGGGACCACAAGAGTGGGACAGAGGGCTTCAGCCTCAGAGGTATCTACAAACACAGTCATGCACATAAGAGAACACAAGAGGCAGAGTTCAAATCATTGGGCCGTCTCAGGAGGGCTTCTAGTCTTGGGCACTGTGTGTGCATGCAGTAAGTCAGCCTTGCTGGTTTACTACACCTTATGCACAATGAGAGCAGGCTCAGTGCATACAAACCAGATTGTAACAGACACCACGACATGCAAAGTGGCACTTCTGAAAAGGAGCACCAAGACATAGGCTTAGCTCTTCTGGTGACATGTCCAGAAGAGACAAGATGTACATGCAAATGCTTGAACAAATGTCAGTGCTCCTGTCCATGTACCTGCAGCTGCCTTAGCCATCAAGTTCTTGTGACACAGCAGCAGATCACATCAAAACATTAAGATTAGAATTTAAATAATCATGACAGTAATACGACAACATTCTGATAGCAAATGCAAACACCACTAAAAAGTTCAGGAAAAGACAAAATTCGCATGGCAATGTTAAAGATAACATATGCACCATGTGGATATGTTAATGTGCTGCCTTTCAGCCTCACAGGCTGGGCTGGGGATGGCAGGGGTATTTTTTCATGTGTTTCAAGAACAGTTTGACCTTAAAAATAATAATAGTAATAATTCTTGCTCACTTGGTCTCCAGAGTTCACACTTGGGATCTGCTGTCTCTAGGAGAGGAAAACTTCTTTTGTCCTCAGAATCTCAGCAATGCCATTTCAGACAATATAATGTTAAGGTTGTTATGCTACCAGTGAAAGCTGCCACCTCCACAGCCCTGTAAAAGTTAAATCCCCCTTAGTGTAGATTCAGTCCAACCACCATAATACACTGTCCTTCAGCCACTTTTTGGCCTCATTTAGCATCACAGGTGATTTGGCTCCTCCTAAAGACCATTAAACTGTTGATCCATTAAAATTCAGACCCAGTGTGGCTCTGCCAGCTGTAACACAATGTGCCAACCAGCTGGCTCTGGCATCACTGCACTTCATTAATGCCATTGAAGAGCTAGGACATGGCAAGATCAGACAGCAATGCCATGTTAACAAGAAGGAACACTGACTTTTAGGAGTGGAAATGAGGATAGATGCACGAGTTTCTCTGGAAAGTACATTGTCACTAAATAATAAAACATGGCATGGAAGTTTAGTGATTTCATACTGCAGCATTTAACTCTGACACTATCAGAGGATCTGTTCCCCCCTCCAGCCTGGCACAGCATAGTACAAAGCCTTGAGAATCTCCACGCTGATAAAGGGTGCTCGAGTGGCAGGTTTACACCCTGGACACTTCACCACACTACGAACTTGCTGAACAGCTGTGAAACCTACCCTAAACCTCCTCATCTGCATGCCTTGGTCTGTGCTATGGAAGAGGTCTCTGCACAGCATTCAGCTCTGGTTTGATTGAATGACAAAAGCAGTTTTGACTGTAGATGCTAGTCTATTGTGAAACAGATTTTGCAGCAGACAGCCAAACAACCACAGGTAGCAGCAATTTCAGAAAAGTACCACTCTAGTCTTCATACTGGCCAGGTACTGAATATTTCAAGGCTATGTGGCTGGGTCTTTGATTGCTCTTATTCAACACAGCTCTGAAGAACAAGTACAGCATTGCTTAACCCCAGTTGAAGCTTCGTGCGAGAGTCCTCAGTACCTATAAAAGCAGTGGTTTGATTTAACTTCCCTCCCCCAAGCCCAGATTCATCATTTCCAGCTAAAGGGAAGGACAGTATATTTGTTCTGTGCTGAAGCCCCTGGGACTCACAAGACAAGATGAAATGGAAATTTTCTTCTTTTTTTTTTTTTTATTTTTAAACCAACTTTATATGACTGGTATGGGCCAGATGAGACAAGATGGGTTCTTCAGAGGCTACGTCCCCTGGTACAGAGCACAGACTGAATGTTATCAAGATGGTACATGCCAGTCATTAGGATGTTAATTGGCCCTGACAGGGCTCTGGTGACTGAAGTGAACATCTTAACTGTCACTGCCTGGAAGCATTGCTGCAGGGAACAGCTCCAAGTATCCTAAAGGAAAGAAGTAGGTGTGAGGAGGTAGAGAGATGAGGGATGTTTATAGCTCTCTACAGCTGTCTGCATCACATATTTAAACAAGAGGAAAAATACTTCTGTCTTTTTACACCGTGCTGCTAAAAATTCCACTAAAAAATAATTTTGGGTAATTTACATTTAAATAGACTTTGCACATGAAGTAGATTATTTTGCTAGTCATGTTTACAATTACTTTTCCTCCTTCTTTTCCAGGACACCATGACTCGTCTCCAGCACCGTATTTTCTTTCCTTGTCTCCCAATCTATCCAATTAAAACATCAAAAACAAATTAACTTGTCAGATTTCCCCACCAACAACTCTTTCCCACTGCTCTCTTCCTGTCAGAGCTTTATTTCATGTTGACAAATTCCGGTTGAGTGTTTTTGTTTGCTGTCTTAGGTGGCCAGATTTGCCATCTATGTACTAGATTTCCAACACTTTCAAAGCAGAGAATCAAAACTTTCTGAACAGCCCACTGGTCACGGAGAGTGGCCATTTCCAGTTTTGCCTTACAAGCATTCTTGTAAGGCTGGGAGAACACTTATGGGGAAGTGCAAACCTGAGACTGGATTACTTATAAATTAAAGAGAATGCTGAGAGTTATCAAAATGTGGACTGATGAAAAACAAATGTTATTTGAAGGTGTGTTTCACTGCAAATAACTAACAGCCCTGAATGAAGCTCTTGAACCAGTGACTTGGTGGCCTGGATGTGACGTTAACTGTGTCCTTTAAGAGACCAGGTGTGAACAAGATAACTCTGCTAAAGAGATGCCAGAACAGACACTTACAACACCAGACCTCAACACTGAATCACAGGTCAACATTTCATCCAGGCTCTGTGTACATGAGATGAAACCCAGGGAAGCTACAGTCACATTTACTCCATGACAAAAGCAAGGGGGTTCTGGAATAACATTCATAGACAAACAAAAATGAATGCTTCTTCTGACAGCCACAATCAGATGTCCACTTTTCTTAATCCCTCACTACCATAATACCTAGGCAACTCAGTGTATTGTCTCCCTAGAACTTGAGGGTGTGCAGACCAGAACGAAAGCAGCAAGCAAGATGCCCTCTCCACTCCAGCAAACCACCCAAGTGCTTCTGCACAGCCTGTTACGTCCCACATACGTCAGTTCTGTGGGTCAAAAATCTGCTGTGGATGAGAAGATCCTGGCAGAAATTAAAACAGAGCTTCCACATTTCAACATGCTGATAAATACCTGCAATGCAGGTAAGTCATCCTTCTTCCCTTGCATGCCACACGAATTCCCAGCCTTCTAAAACATGCATACAATAAGACTGTGTCAAGACTGTACGACTAGGGTGATGAGGGAAGAAAAGTAACATGAAAACTAGATTCAGTTACTGGAATTCCAACAGTGTCTCCAAAAATAACTGTAGAACACAGAGGGAATTAAAACAAAAAGGAGGGGGGTGTGGAATCGGGATCCATGCACCATCTTTTCTACTGGCATTGCAGGAACACAGTTTCTCCTTGAAATAGTTCACAGTGCAAGCAAAGAATGGTGGGGAAAAAGAGACACAGAGGCGACAAAGCAGCTGGGATTTCCACTACTCTAGCACCAGGAGGGAGAACAGGACCACAGTTCATCGCCCTCTCGACTCAACTAAACCCTTTCCAGCAAGCAGAGGGCTGTGGAAGTGAGCAGCTGAACACTGCCAGAAGGATCCTGGAGAGCCACAGAATTTGTGCCTCTGCTGCATGCTAGACCTCATCTATAAAACAAACATGACTCTCAAGCGTGTGTGCTTCCTATTGTCACTTCCATAAAGCCCCTGCAACCAGTTTCACTTTCCCTTGTATATAGTTTTCATTGCTTCATAAAATGGATGTATTAGTCACGAATAAAACCCAAAAAATTACTGGGGAAGGAAGCAATACTAAAAGTACCACAGCCAGTAAAAGACAGAAGAAAAGAAAAATACTAGCTGGAGAGTTCCAAGGCAGCTAGTGTTAAAAAGAAACAAAATTTTGGCTCTGACACAGGAAACTCTTCTGAATACCAATGTGTTCCATACAGTGACAAAGAAGATATACTTACCTCAAAGAAGGTTAAGTAATACACCATGGCACCTGAGGAAAGGGAGAAGAACACAGAGGCAAGCAAGCATAAACACAAAGAGAATAAGGCCCCTGAAGTATGTTTCATATAGCTGCTTCTCCTTCACAAAGGAGATTTATATCTTTTCCTTGGAAATTCAGCATTCAGGAAAGTGGACTTAGAAGTATAACTCCATAATAATACCCTCTTTTCCAGTCCCCAGGAAACTATAATACAGATTTACTGGTCAAAGAAATAAATGTGCCTCAGAGTTCCGTACAAGGCACTTCTGCCTTTCTGAAGTTAATCCAGCTCTAAGATGGATAAGCAAAAGGCCAACACTAGTGGAAAAATACTGCAGAAAGTATTTGTGTAGATAAAAGGAGCTTTCTGAAGACCAGTGTTCCTGTCATGATGGAATAATTTTCGTTCTCCGGATAAAGAGCTGGAGAATAAAAGTAGAAAAAGTTACAGCACACAACCCGCTCCCTGAATACCAGGACATGTTTGCTGGTTGGGGACTACGCTTTACTGAAAATGCCAAATCAGTTAAACTTAAAACTGGAAATATTTCATATGGGATTCATTTGAGCAAATGTTGACATCAACATCTGCGCTAGTTACCCGGTCTGCCACTACAGTAGGTGGAGAGAAATAGGCACCTGCAGGGTAAGATTAATCTGTTTTTAAAGCAGTTGTCTAAAACAGGGTCAGATGAACTGTGTCCTAAAATACCTATTTCTCTTTACTGACTGGAAGGAAAGTCCATATAACTCAGTCAGATGCAGACAGCTACTCTGTAGGCATCTGAAGCTAATGGACTCATTTCACTGAGCATCAAAATGATTATAGCACCTCACTTGAGACTGAAGTACAGACACAGGGTTTGCAAAAATGAATCTGCTTTCTTCTCACTATGACGACTGGAAATCTTACTCTGGAGAACACAAATACAAGTCCCAGGCTTCTATACAATCTATGTTACCAATTAAAATGAATCAAGATGCAGCCCTTATAGTTGCAGAGATGGCCTTTTAAATGCAAGCAAAATGCAAGTGGGAGCAACACTGTATTCCTGAGCCTGCAGATAGAAACAGGACTTCAGTGATGCTCAAGAGCATGAAAAGAGCCATCGGAGAAAAATTCACAAGACTGACAGTTTTGCCTTTACAAAATAATTCTCCCTTAGACTCATGTCGACAGAGCTGTCCCTCAACCTCTAATCCTGAGTTTAAATGCAGCTTCCAGGAGCAGAGGGGAAGAGGATAAGCCCCAGATTTCTGTTAAAACAACATTTTTGTATTGGTGAACAAGGCAAATGAGTCCTAAAACAGAACTTAACGATGCAGACTGCAAGTGCCCAAACCCATGGCCTGGAAAAAGAGCTCATACAGCCCTAACTGACCAGCCTCTGATTAAAGGGGCTGTTACTAAGTTGTTTTCTTACACTCCTCCTGCCAGGTGCTGTTTTGTCCCTTAACACAGGTGATTAGGAGCAGGTTGCAAGAACAATCCACGGAACCCGCAGCTCTTCTCCCTGTTCGTTTGCAACAGGTTCTCTGGGAAAAGCACAGACAGGACTAGGTCACCTTCACCAGGATGCCAGCAGTCCACTGCTGGTCACCGTCTCTCTCCTTGTGCTACTTGGGAGGAGAAGCATCCTGCGTGCATGTTCACATTTGGGAAAGCTTAGACAACTACTGTAGATAGACCAGCTGTACTGTGTACACAAGAAGTACAGCTCTCACCAGCCTGTAGTATAAACAGTGTGTTCCCTCCATCTGGAACGGTCGGGCACGGCTAGGATGAAGTCTCTATTCAGGCAGGAGCATTTACCAATGCAGTCGTCATTTATTCCACATGGGCTGAAACCTCTCTGATTAGGGACCATTTTCTTGTCCTGCAGTTGTACAGTGCTTACACAGCATGAGTTGCCAGTTGAGGCTTGTGAACACTGCTGTAGTACAAACAAATAAAATCAGCCTTATTCAAACCAAATTCCAAAGTGGAGGCTTTTTGCTTGCCCACATTGAGATTAAATACAGAGGGTTGGGCTAACCTCTCAATTCAAGGACAAATAGCTATTGGGAAGCCACTTGAGGACTCGGAAGCAGTCATTTATTAAAATTGAGAGATTACTCCTACCAATGAAAGGCAAGGCGACTCCAGAAACATCTCCTGCAGCACACATGAGAAACTGTCCAACCTCAACCTCCATTTCAAATGCTAATTACTTTCCAGAATACTCACCTGAATTTTTCCTAGCTTCCACAGAGGACAAGAAAAAAAATAGACTAGTACTGAGATCTTCATATTTCCCTTTCTAAATTTATATAAATTATGTAATTGCACTTTTAAAGGACTATAGCAAGTGACTAGAAGAGAACTGCACAATGATCTAGCACTAGATGTGACAGAGCAGGAAAGGAATACTTTTAAAAACAGAAGACCACTTTCTCTGCCCAAGAACTTCAAAAGAGGCGGAAGAAGGCACTATAATTACACATGTGAAAAATTATTCAAGGACAATGGGATGTATGTCAAGTTATTTGAATTGCTGAGTTTATGATATACTTTAAATGATGTAAAGGATGCCCAGAGCACAAGGATGGCAGCCATCTTAGAGAAGATGAATCCACTTAAAACTTATGTGCTTTCTTAACATATATAATACATATATTGCATTGGTAGTGCAACCTAGCAGGAGGGGCTCACAGGCATTTTCTAAAGGCCAAAACTTGTCATTGTGAAAGGATTTGTTCATTATCATAAATAAAATTATGATCATGGAAGTTAAATGGCTGGAAGTATTTTGCCAAAATCGTTTAGCTCTGATCTAAAGCTCCAAGAGTCGAGGAAGCAAAGAGCAATTCATTTTCTCATGGTAGGATTTCAGTTAAAATCCAGAAGGCAGCTTATATCCATTGTTGTTTTTTGTTTTTTTTTTTAAAGAGGTATAGGGCATTTACTCAACCGATTTTAGGACAAAAGTATTTGCATCACTACACTCTTAATCAAGTCTTCGGTGTAAGGCACTGTGAAGCAGAAGAAAAACAGTCCTTACGCTAAGAGTAACACAATGGTTGCCCAGCAGCAGCTCACAGGGCCACAATGTTGGTAGCTTCTCCAATACACAAAATTAAGTGCATCCTGAACGCGAGAGCGGTGACGTATGATAAACAAGGAGCTCAGTCTGCCAGAAACTTTGTGTTTGGCAACAGTCCATTGTTCCACAATGGTTAGAAGCCACTGAATTAGAGTATATTACAAGAGACAGTGAGGAGCAAAAACCAGAGACTGGGAGAGCACAAGGAATGAAGAAAACAACCACAGGCAGCCTGACCAGCATCCTAATGTAAGCACTCACAACAGCGAGTGTGTTAAGCTCAACTAGATCACCATTTCAAGTGGGTTTTGGGGACGAGAGTTGATCTTCACTAGCAGCCCTGTGCTACCATCACTGTAAGCCCAGTGGCTAAGCAGTCAGAGACAATGTGTCATCAGAACGGTTTAGGAATGCACAAGAGCTCAGCTGGGCCAGGCAGTGTCATTGCCCCCCAGTTTAAAGGCAGATACAGGGAGCGATTGTGCAGTTCACTCATGGACAGGCAGAGCGCCTGCAGCACAGCCAGGTAACAAACCCTGACTTTGTGCACTGCAGGCTGCGCCTTGCTCACAACCACATCCCGCTATTCTTCAGTGCCAGAAGAAGGAAAACAGCACTACACCAAACTGTGGCAAAAATCCCTCAAATTTTCACGATATACAAAGCCTGAAGGAATGTGCATTATAGAAAGATTTAGTTTGCTGGCATGAAATCAAATATATAAGCCAAAGATTATTCACAAAGATCAAGGCAACCTTCAAAGAAGCCAGAAATCCAGGGGGAGGCAAAGCATTTCCAAGTAGTTCCACTTTCCTCACACAAGCCAGGGAAGCTCAGAGAGAGGGTCATAAATAATGGACTTTATTTTCATTCTTTGCATATACTCTCGCTGGTGCAGTGCCCATTGTCATCCAGAGATGGAAGCTGATAGTGAGCGATTTTTGGATACGCAAAGATACCTTAAAAGAGACCTTTTCTTGGAACAGGAGTGTTCAGTTTCTGAAACTCAAACTCTTGTAATTTCCTAATTGCTTTACACAGAAGTGCTCTTATACTTGTAGACAAAGAAAAATCAGGTTTCTGACAATAAAAGCCACTGTAAGACTAGTAAAGAAAGGCACTTCAAGATGCAGTGGCTAAAGGTAGCCTATTCAAATTAAGATACCCACTTAAACTTCGAAGTAAGCAACCACTGACAGAATTCTCCTAGGGCAGAAAGAGTCACTATTACCTGATGTCTTCAAAGCAAGACTAGAGGATCCTTCTCAAATATATGATCTAAGCTACAGTTACTGGTTAGATGCTGAAGTCAGTGTTAATGAAAGCAGCCCTTTCCCAGACGCTCTTATTTGTGAGCAGTTCTGGTCACACCAAAATCCAGAGATGAATAACTGAATTGGAATAGGTGCACAGAAGCGCTGGTAAGAACATGAGTCCTGACTCAGGAAAGCCTGGCTTCTTCAAGCTGCAAAAACGCAGCCTGATAAGGCACAGGATCACCTCTTGCAAATACAGTTGAAGAGGGCAGCAGCAAGAAATGAGAAGAGCCGTTTAAACCATACAGTTATCTTGGTGCAGAAATGAGATAAACCAACCATGAATGCTTCTAGGCTGGAGGTCAGAAAAATCTGAGTGTGGAGCAGCTGTGATTTGGAGCAGCCTCTCAGTGGGAGAAGTGGAAGAAGAAAAGAAAGCAGACAGAGAGAACCTGAGAGTCCACAAAAAGGGCTTCAGCCCCATGTTGATCCCTCAGCAGCAGGGAGTCTTCCCTGTGACTGAGGCTTGGAAAGCCAGGTTGTCCTTTCCAGCTCTGAGCTCATACACAGAGTTCAATAACTTGGTAAACAGTTATTACTGGAAGAGAAGGATTTACTTGGTGTTTTTTCGCTGTTTATTTCTAAAGGAGAATTTTTTTTTCTTTTCTTTAGACACAAATGTAACTTCTGTTTTTCATCAATTCTCCAACAGCTCAGGAGAACACACAGCAGGAGCAACATGGAAAGAAGAGATAATTTAGGATCCAGCCTTGAGTAGCTTGTGCAGTCAGACAGGACAGCATGAGCAGTTCTCCACTCCACCACCAGAGGTGGACTTCACAGGTTTTATGGTAAAGATCCTTCAGCTCTTATCAACAGAGGGAAGGGAAGGGAAGGGAAGGGAAGGGAAGGGAAGGGAAGGGAAGGGAAGGGAAGGGAAGGGAAGGGAAGGGAAGGGAAGGGAAGGGAAGGGAAGGGAAGGGAAGGGAAGGGAAGGGAAGGGAAGGGAAGGGAAGGGAAGGGAAGGGAAGGGAAGGGAAGGGAAGGGAAGGGAAGGGAAGGGAAGGGAAGGGAAGGGAAGGGAAGGGAAGGGAAGGGAAGGGAAGGGAAGGGAAACTAACAAGTACCCAAGAACCAACCTTAAAGCCCAAGAGATTCAGAGAAACTAAAAAAGCAGTAGAGCTCTGCAGTGGCCAGGCAGCATCGGCTGCTGTCAATCTCAAAGTATGCATCCTTCTTTCTACAGACTAGATTCACACACCCTGGATTCAGCAATCCTTTCTGCAGCACACTGAAGTCAGTAATCATATAAAAGTTGAAGTCAAAGTCACATCAACCTAATAAGGAAGCTGTTGGAGTTGCTCTTGCTCTTTCTACTTTAGAAGCAACTTACCACAAAACCATCAAAACATATATACCAGCACACAGGAGAGCTTAGTCACCCTTCCGACAGTTCACCTCCTACCCTTGGTCTCATCTCTTCAGGTCAGGTTCCATCTCTTACCAGATATACATGAGGATCTCAGGCAGAACATCTATCATTTGTGGCTTAGCAACATCTAAATGACATTCTTGCTTATACCAGAATCCTTCACTTCATCTTGTAATACAAGGCATCTGCTAGGAGATGGAAGCTGTGAGAGAAAACTATCACCAAGTCGCACCATTCCTTGGAACTAACAGACTAACTATAACAGAAGAACCAGAAAAAATATTCAGGAAGCAAAAGTCATGAGCTTTCCATAACCACTTCATTGTCTCAGAGGCACTCACTCTCCCCCCTCTGTACACAAAGCTTCTCCTCTTTGGAAAGTGTAAAGAGACTCTTCTGTGCTCAAAACTGTAATGTGAAAACAAAATTGTGTGTTGATGATCTTGCAACTGATTTAATGAAGCAGTTTCAATTCCACCCTTCCTTCCTCCCAACTCCACCCTCTCCTCCAAGAGATAAATTTGTTTGGGTTAATACAGAGGGAAAAAAAGCAACCTAAAAATAGCCTCCTTTTTGCCTTAAAAAAGTTAAAGCTATGAATAAAAAGCCTGAAACAGGAATGCAATTAATCTGCCCACCAAAATCCTACACTGCTTTCTTTTTCAGTTCTTCAAAACATTTTCGTAAGGATCAAACACACAGACGTATTTCTGCAGAGCCAGTGGTATCCCAGAACTGCCTGCTTCCTTGCAGGTAAGGTAACTGGCTTTGGCATGAGGAGGAACGGGTTATGAGGCTGGATGAACCAAAGAAATAATCCAAAATTGCTAAGTACTAGAATATTTGAGCAATATCCTTGCATCCTAGGAACCAATGTGGAAAAAATACAGGAAAAATGCACTAAGAGAACACAAGAATGCTTCTGTTGTTTCCCTTTACTGTGGAACAGACTACCTCCATTATCTCCTAAAACATACCTTCCCACTAAAAAGCACTCACACCTTCATCCCTATCTTAGACCCAAGTCACATATGTCCCTGACAGCAATAGCTGTCAACACTGGAAGAGCAGGGTGATCAGCCATGCTTTTCACCCTGGGCTGGGAGCCAAAGAAAGGCTGGCTTACATATTTGCAGTGCAGAGCCAAACAAGCTTCTTTAAGCTATTCGGTTTCCTGCACTATGCCATTAGCAAGCAAGTAGATCAAAACCCAGAGAGTATACTTGCAGTCTGAATATTTGATCCCTAGCTTGATTTTACCTTATTCCTTTTCCACTGTATCACCAGTGAGATACAGGTAATGCCACCTGTACTATCCTAACAATGCAGACAGAAGGCTCTTGGCAGAGCTGCCTTTCATTCCTATATTCCCAGTTTCCCACAGCACGAGGCATCACAGCATGCTGCTGTGGCATTCTATAGACACTGCTATGATACCTGATACAAGTTACATTTAAAAAAAAAAACCACCCACCTCCCTCCTCTTACAGCAGATGAACCCTCTGGAAGGAGAAAGGAAATGCCTCACTTTCATCTCACAGTTCACAGGGAATGTTTTATAGCTGTCAATCCTACCAAGATCCTACCCACTGACCCATCAGGGGTAACAACTATTTTGAGGTAGGCTGTGCAGCCATGTTCTGAAAAGAACTTCACCCGGTGATATTTGGAAAGCAAGGTAGAAGACTTTCCTCTGACCCTAAAGCAAATGCTGAAAGCCAGCACACAGCAGGTAGGCCAGCTGAGTTAAGCAGATGTGGCTACGTAAGGCAAAGCCACATGAGGAACAAAGCAGCACCTGCACAACCTTCCCCCTGCATTTCCTATCCATACACAGTGCTTGTCATCTCATTTTGACTGCTAAAAGGACTTCAGAGATACTATTTGGGCTGTGCACAAATATTAGAGAAAGACATCCTGGTTAATACTTATGTAACTTCTTCAGTCACTATGCTGGAGCATTCACTGGCTTTATGTTTCCCCTCAGCTCCCATTCAAGGTAGGAAGTGTCCTTTAACAGAAAGGAAACTGGCACAGAGACTATGTCATACTACTGAATTCTTAGAGGGAATCTGCAAGCAGACCAGGGAGCTGAAACTAGACTGGAAGAGCTCTAAATTAGATACCTGATCATTCTCATTTCAACAGGCATACCAGCCAGCATGCACTTGGTCTCTGTCAGCTGACACAGGACACACCTCACTTAAACCCCATCTCCTTCCTGCATTTTACCCAGCCAAAATTCATGGTCCACAGCAAGATCCATCCATCAGGGAAAATGTATACAGGCAGGACCATGGATCTAAGTGATTAACAGGGGAAGAGGGTTTGTGGGGAGAAATCATAAGCAACCTCTGTGAAAAGACCATGCTATCTTCAGCAGAGGCAGCGCTCACTTGTAGGTTTATTAGACAACCTCAGAGGAGAATACAGAGACCAAGCTCTCCATGGCTTTTTAGCTTTTTTGCGATTAAAAAGGCCACTTCTGCACAATACTAAATCAGAAGGAAAGAAGGGCCAAGCTAACCACCTCATACAATGCTGAGTTCTTCATCACACCTGCATCAAGTGCTTTGTACTTGGTCACAGAGGAAGGAGTGGAACTCAAAGTAGTTAAGAAATTCTTGATCACAATGATCAGGAAGAATAGGGTTAATGCAAGGTATAACCATGGCCTTGATCAATATTCCTAATATGCATCTCGGGGCATGTCTGCAGCACTAGAAGCAGTCTTCCAGCCAAGCAGGGTTTTTTTGCTTCAACTTCATCCCACTTTTAACCACTTTTGATTAAAATGATTACTTTCACTCAATATTCAATTTCTGACAGGTATTATTCTCTACATATGCTGCAAGCTGGCTCTATCCTTCCAGGCAAAACACACTAGCTCACTAGAAGCAACCTTTCTTATTTTACAAGTCATATATAATTCATGTATCTACAATATTGACAAAGGCTAGAAATACATGCTGTATCCAATTCTACTTCCTATAACCTTGCAACAGAGATTTTGGGGCCTTTTCCTTTTAAAGCACTGCTTCCTCCTGCTATTACCATTAGTTCTTAGGAGAATCAGTCATCTAAGCACAATTACTTCCCCCATGCCCAACCCAAAACCTATATCACATCAACATTCAATGTCATTTAATTGTACAACTGTTCTACAATCCCTTAAGCACTTATTTTTTTTATTCATTGAGTGCTCAAGTTTTCCTCAAAGCAAACACTTGCACATGCATAGATTTGCTCCTGCCCTTATAGACTTGCAGATGGATTCTGCACGAGATACATGACTGACACATTCAGTTCTCCCAACCAGCACAAAACAGCTAAATAACTGTGTGAAAACCAGAGATGGATTTGCAAACAATTGTTATGCCATCATTTTAAAGTGTGCAAAATATGAAAATCACCTGAGTGTGTTTTACTGAGTTATTGGCAGAAGAGAATTATTGACAAAAGAATCACAGGCAAGTTGCATGGATATTCACAGATACAGCAGGAGTAGGGAAGCATTTTCTTCACTGTATTTTAGGTAGAAATTAAGAGTTTGAGAGAACGAGGATTTTCAAGAGTTATCATTCAGTATCCAAACAGCACTGAATTAGCTAGCTCTCTTACACTGCTGAGAAAATTCCAGCCTCTCATTTCAAGAATTTACCTAGGAACAGAATCAGAAACCTTCCAGCACTGAGACACCGTCTCCTGCCATTGCCTATGACCAGATGCCACACATGTACAATGTGTTTGCTTCTAACACTCTGAATGAGTAGGGAAGTTTAATCTTCTTTCCCCAAGCAATAATTTTCTCTCCTCTTCTTATTTAAGTAAGTTTTTCTTTCTGAAGCTGTTCTCAGGAACAAAATATTTTGAGCCGTCCTCATCTCGGCCATTGGATGAATAACCAGAACACACACTCAAAGCGTATTGCCTTCCATTGTTGCCCCACCACAAAACCCAGCAGAAGGTGTGCAGGTGGCCAGAAGAGTTTGCAATGCTGAGCTTCTAGTATGAGCTTTTGGGGATAGGGAAGGAAGGCATGTATCCATTTGGTTTGGCATTGGTAAATCAAATCTTATTGCAGTAATAAGTGAACCAACAAAGTATAAATACAGAAAAAGATTATTAAGATTACAGCTAACAAATTGTCACTGGGGAAAACAGAGTGTGTGTAGGAGAAACTCACTGTGACTGGTGGTTTTGCAGATGACACACAAGATGCAGTTGGAAGTAGCTTTTGATCTCCCACAGCAATAACAGCTGGTCCTTCAGTGATGCCACTGCAAGACACAAAGCAACAGACTCATGAGTAAAACAGGCAGGTGGTGATCAGGAGTGCCTTCAGGAACAGACTTTTAATCCAGTATTACAGGTCCCTGCTTCACAATCCCCTTGCCCTCACACTCTTCAATCTCAATGAAGTTTGTTAGTAAAATGAAACTCAGGTCACCAAATAAAGATTGACTTACTAGAGAAGATCTCTTCTCGCACATTTCCAATACAGAATTAAAAAACATTTGAGAGAGGTGACCTTTTCCTCATTGAATCCACACACAAACTAATAAAGTGAGAGTGAGCATGCAATGGAGAGAGACATAAGGCATGCCAGGCATGCAGAGGAAAGTCCAGCTAAAGAATGCCTACAGAACAGCACCCTGTGATTTATGGTTCACCAGCATCCCAAGAAACAAGCTTGCCTCTCCCAGGGAACAATGCACAGAAAGCACTCAGAAGAGAGTACAAGCTTATGTTTCCTGTGCAGGGAGAAAGTCATGGCAAGGAAGAACAAAATTGGTAAGTATTTCCAATCATTCAAGCTTCTGAGACTGACAAATGCCACCAAAGCAAGCTCAGCTGGTGGGAGCAGTTTATGCAACAAATACCCACAAATGAAAAGCACCTTCTGACAGGAGTCGTAAAATTCCATGAAGTGATGCTGCACAGGGAAAAGTAAGGTTGTAGCCACACAGCAACATCCAAATGCATAATCAACCAATCAGGTTTAGTTCTACCTACAGAAGCAGCAGTAAGGGGTCTGCACTGTAAACAAACCCTTTAAAAAAACCCAACCCCTTCCTTTTCCATTGCAGATTTATCATTTTAGTGCACAATGAATTACACCACTACTCTGTGCCACAATATTTTTTCTAGTGTATACATCTCCTCAGCATTAAGTTTGGAACTGCAGATAGAGTTTAGTTATGCACAATGCAATTAGCCCCACTGTACACGACTTTAGGGTTAAAAAGCCAGCCCCCACAAAACAACTATGACATTCTTACCGACCACAGACAACCAAGACTGCATTTCATCTACCCACTTGAAAGACATCCGGTCTGTAAACGAACTGTGTCTGGTTTGCCACAGTATAACTCCTAGTTTTTGTTGGGCTTTTTTTTATAATCTTGCTATTTCAGGTGCTTCATGTCACTAATTTCCAGATAGTCTAGAAATCCAGCACAACAGAAAGCAGGCTACATCCCTGTTATGTGCAGGAGTGTTACTGTCTGACATTTCACTGCCACCTAAATCAAGCAGGCCCCAAAGGAGAATCAGCAATGCATTCCCTATTTTGGTTTTTCTAAAACAAAGAACTAAGGAAGTAGACATCACGTGTTTCTTGATAAGAGAGAGCTGCCTGATGATTTTAAGATATTTTTTTTTCTAAACTTTACAAATTCCAGAAGCAACATCACCTTTTAAGGCAAAAGGCAGCTGAAAGCAAAATCCGTCTTTTAAGCCAGAGTGACTCATAACAGCAGAGATTCATCCTAGAAAAACAAATTCAGTCATAAAGCAAGAACAAGCTAGATGGCTTAGTAATAACAATGCAAATCAATCCTTCTTTCTCTGTTACTTTTGTGGACTGGCGTTTGCTGGTTCTGCAGGTGCTCTTGGATACTATGATGAAGAAAGCAAGCTAGCCTACTGGCCTGACCCAGTCTTACTATTCGTTTGCATCCGTAGAGAGTACAGTGCAGTAAACACAAGCACAGATACACAGGAACGCATTTCATGCCTTATGTTTTCTATAGGAATGCAGGAGGAAGTACGTATCTGCACTGCAGTCACACTTGCTTTCAACACAGTTGACAACCAGCTCAATAGATAAGGCAGAGAAGATGTAGAAGCATGCACACAACACTGCCTCTAGTGAGCCTGTGTAGCCGTGTATAACCCAGTACAGCCATACCTTCATCATGCCTCTTAAACAATGTTAATGAAAGCTAGGTCACATATGGCTACTCAGGTGGCAACCCTGCCTCCTGAAACAGAGGTTGTCACTGCCATCAGAAGTGGCAGCTTTAACACTAATGAGAGGATGTGATCTCAGTAGGCTGCCTCTCTTCCAAGTCTAGAAGACATCCAAAATCCTCCTCTATTATAGTCATTGAGCAGGTTTCCCTTGACCTGCCCAACATGTGAGCCCAGGCAACCACAGTTTCAGCAAAGAAGGTGCTGGCACCACCAGCATAGAGACCAGGGCTCCGCTTCCCTCTCCACAAATGACCTGATGTACAACCTCAGGCAAAACATTTTGTCTGCTTGCATCCCACTTTCATTCTCAGGCTGATTTTTTTTTTGTCTCTTCTTTTGACCAGGGACCACCTTTTACAAGATGTTTATGTCTATTTATCATGTGTTGCGGAGCACAATGGGGCCTCTAAGCATTAACTTTAATAACAACAGGAATGCCAGCTGCATTGTAACTCCAATTAGCACTACAAGGCTCCCCTCAAGCCAAGCTACACTAGATATCCTGCTACAGAGGTTTGTGTTTAATCTTTCTGTCCTGGTTTGTGTCAAACGCTTCCTGGCTCTCTGGCTTGCACCACACAACCTGGAGTCCATCTAAAGAGAAGTCTATGACAACTCCCAACTGTTCAGTAGATTTTTCTCAGGCTAACTTCACAGGCTCTTAAGGGGGGGGAAACTACAGCTTAGCAAGAGAGGGTGAATTGGGTCCTAATGCCTAAATTCAAACTGTCTGATTAAAGACCTGTCACAGATAGCTCAGACTTCCAGGAACTTGGACACCCTGAGCTAGACGACTCCCCACTCTTGCGTTCTTCCCTGGGCATTGCTGTCAGACACAGCACAACAAAGGTGACTTTCTGCTGTGATCGAGGACGGCTGTTCCTTTGGGCTTATTTTTCTCTGAACATTGGTCAAGGAATCTGGTTTCTGGACACAGGATCTCTCTCAGTGACCTAGTACCATTCAGAGGCTACTGCTACTTCATAGAATCATAGGGTGGTTTGGGTTGGAAGGGACCTTAAATATCATCTAGTTCCAAGCCCCCTGCCATGGGCAGGGACACCTTCCACTAGACCAGGTAGCTCAAAGCCCCGTCCACCCTGGCCTGGAACACTACCAGGAAGGGGGCATGCAGAACTCCTCTGGGCAGCCTGTTGCAGTGTCTCACCATCCTCACAGTAAAGAATTTATTCCTAATATCTAAAGAAAATCTAGCCTCTTTTCGTTTAAAACCATTACGCCTTGTCCTATTACTAGATTCCCCATCCTTCCTGTAGGCTCCCTTCAGGTACTGGAAGGCTGCCATAAGATGTCCCTGCAGCCTTCCCTTCTCCAGACTGAACAACCCCAACTCTCTCAGCCTGTCCTCACAGGAGAGGTGTTCCAGCCCCTGACAATCTTCATGGCCCTCCTCTGCACCTGCCCCAACAGCTCCATGTCTTTCCTGTGCTGAAGGCTCCAGAGCTCGATGCAGGACTCCAGGGAGGCTCTCACCAGAGCGGAGTAGAGGGGCAAAATAACCTCCCTCGACCTGCTGGCCACTCCTCTCTTGATGCAGTCCAGGATGCAGTTGGCCTTCTCGGTTGCAAGCACACATTGCCAGCTCACGTCCAACTTCTTCGCCAACCAGCACCTCCAGGACCTACTAGGCAGGGCTGCTCTCAACCCACTCATCATCTAGCTTGTATTTGTGCTTGAGATTGCCCCAACTCATGCGCTGGACCATCTACTTAGCCTTGTTGAACTTCACGAGATTCTCACAGGCCCACCTCTCAGGCTTGTCCAGCTCCCTCTGGATGGCATCCCTTTCTTCCACCACGTTGATCGCACCACACAGCTTACTGTCAAATAGATACCCAGGGCTAAATATTACCAGGAACAGCAGGTAGCAGGGAATTGCCCTGATCTCTGTCACAGCAACACACAGGGCACACGTGTGTAGAACTAACGAACTTCCCTGTCTTGAAGAGAACATACAGAAACTCCCTGTGCCACACAAATCAGGCACAGCCACCTCCACCAGTGGCAAGGGGCATTTTTCAGTCTCTGCTCTGCTTTCAACTACCACAACTGCATAAGGAAATTTACTGACTGCTTGTACTTTTACATTAGCAGACAGTGCCTGTAACACACACAAAAAAAAAAAGCTATTCTGTGAACTCCTACTAAACACAAGCGGCTGTGGAAATTATATTTTAAAGCAGATAAAAACAAGGGCAAGCAGTGTTTGCAAGAGAAAAATACCAGAAAGAAATGTCAGCAAGTTTCATCTCTCCACCGCCACCCACCAGTCTCCCACCCAACTCTGCTTTTTTATTTTATTTTTTTTAATTAAGGCAACACTGTATTTCTTGCCCACATGCTCTCCCCTCAAACAAAAGTCCACTTGACAACTTGGAATCATCCTGTTTATTTTAAGTCTCTTCCTTCAGTTCCTATTGCTTGATGCAAGATGTCTCCTTGCCCTTAGAAAAGACTACAATTCTCCTGCTATGCCCATAGCCATCACTCAAAACTGAGCAAATCTGCCAGATAAGCTGTCTCCAGCTGATAGCTGTGCAAGCTTCAATACTTGAATTACCCTCTTGGATTCCCCTATGTTTTATTTTCATATATATAGAACATAGGGGAATATATAAATAGATACTCCCTTCCCACTACTATTTTAGGATTTCCTGAACTGTACGCTATTCTTATTCTCCTTACAGCAGCATTAACCCTCACAACCATATTCTAACAAAACGTGCTTCACTCTTGTCTCTGAAAACCAATGGATTGATTTTACTCTTCGGAGTTACTCTCTACAAAGCCCACAATACGAGACCGTAGCACACTCGCATATCAGCTCTTAAACTGATGAGCACATGTAACTTCCATCAGAGTCAGTGCAAACAGCAGAACACCTCTCAAGCACTCTGCCCTAAACATCCGCTTGCACACTACATCCCTTGTGTGAGCTCTACTGTAAGTCTATTATCTTCTGAAAAAGACCACCTTCTATCAACTTTGACCAACACCACGAAAAACTCTTGAGTAAACACTAAAACAAATAAGCCTCCGGCTCATATCTACATCCCCTATGCCAAGAAATGGTACAAAGGTGCAAACGTTACCAGTGAGCTGCAATCTTGTGTGCTTGAGACCCATGTACAACTTAAAACTAAAGAAATCTCTCCTCTGTCCAAGACTAAGGCTCCAGAAAATACTCTTTCACCTTTGCTTTGCCAAACTACTGTTACTAAAAAAACCAAGTAACTACACAAGTGTTCCTGTTTATTCAGAAGAAACTAACCCTGAGCGCAGCTAGATGGCTGGCAGACTGTAAAATATCTGACCTCTTTCTACTCTATCGCATGTATTACTGTAACACTGGGCACTTTCCAGTACTGTATTAAGCAACATAACCATCTGTCACATGTTGTTTAATCTTTTAGCAGCATCCCAGAGGGAATTACATGGCCTGGACTACTCACTTGACAAGGTTTTGTTAAATATTTGCACCCTGTGTTTCTGCTTGCAAAGGCATCTGTGCTCAGCATTTAGCACTGAAAGTGCAAGACACGTGATCCTCCTTTGGCTGTTCCCAAGCCTCAGCCTGACCGGTAAGAAAGTTCCCTCTTCTCCTGCAGAGAAGCTTTCACTTTTATTCTCAAATACAGAGTAGAAAGACAAGGATTTATGTTTTTATGTACCCTGGGCACTCCAGATGGAATCAGCAACATGAGCAACCCATTCTTTGGGTAGGATGAGGCTGTCCCAGCGCAGCCTGAGAAGGCAGTTACTCCTCAAAGCAGGTAAACCTACAAGCGAGGCTGAAATGTAGCAGAATCCTGAAAGCCTCTCTGCATCAGTGTTATGGGTTTGCATGGCAAGGTTTTGGTAGCAGGGGGACTATAGGAGCGGCTTCTGTGAGAAGCTGCAAGAAGCTTCCCCCATGTCTATTAAAGCCAGTGCTAGCCGGCTCTAAGACAGACCTGCCGCTGGCCAAGGCCAAGCCAATCGGCAACGGTGGTAGCACCTCTGTGGTAACACAGTTAAGAAAGGGAAGAAAAAATACTCGGTAGTGAAACAGCCATGAGGAGAGAGGAGTGAGACTATGTGAGAGAAACAACTCTGCAGACACCCAGGTCAGTGAAGAAGGAGGGGGGGGAGGAGGTGCCCGAAATGTTGGAGCAGAGAGCCTTCCCTTACAACTTGTGATGAAGACCATGGTGAGGCAGGTTGTCCCCCTGCAGTCCATGGAGTTCCATGGTGGAGCAGATATCCACCTGTAGCCCATGGAAGGGACCCCACGCCGGAGCAGGTGGATGCCTGAAGGAAGCTGTGACCCTGTGGGGAGCCCCACGCTGGAGCAGGATCCTGCCAGGACGTGCGGACCCATGGAGAGAGAAGTCCACGCTGGAGCAGGCTTGCTGGCAAGGCTTGTGACCTTTTAGGGGACCTACACTGGAGCAGCCTGTTCCTGAAGGACTGCACCTCGTGGGAAGAGCCCATGCTGGGGCAGTTTGTGAAGAGCTGCAGCTTGTGGGAAGGACTCATGTTGGAGAAGTTTGTGGAGAACTGTCTCTCATGAGAGGAATCTTCACACTGGAGCAGGGGCAGACTGTGAAAAGTCCTCCCCCTGAGGAGGAAGGGGTGGCAGAGACAACATGTGATCAACTGACCGTCACCTCCATTCCCCATCCCCCTGCTCTGCTTGGTGGGGGAGGAGGTAGAGAAATGGGAGTGAAGTTGAGCCTGGGAAGAATGGAGGGGTGGGGGGAAGGTGTTTTAAGATCTGGATTCCTTTCTCACTATCCTACTCTGATGTGATTGGTGATGAATTAAACTCCCTTTTCTCCCCAAGTTCAGTCTGTTTTGTCCGTGACAGTAACTGGTAAGTGATCTCTCCCTGTCCTTGTATTGACCCTCGAGCCTTTCACCATATTTCCTCTCCCCTGTCCAGTTGAGGAGGGGGAGTGACAGAGTGGTTTTGGTAGGCACCTGGCACTTACCCAGGCCAAACCAAAACAATCAGCCATTGCTTTCTGTCATTGTCACGTAACTCTCAGTGTTTACCTTCCTATCTTGTGTAATGAGATCGCAAGGAGGTGTGTGCTATGTTGTTAGATAAAATAGGTTACTTCCAGACCAGAAAGTGTTGAGGAGTTTTAATAATCGTATGAAATCCAGAGTGTTGTGCTAGACAATTTATTTAGGTTTACAGACATCATCGCTCTTCCTAGGCTTGCACAAACATGGCTAAGGAGCTCTACAAACACCCAGCACTGACCATTCATTCATAATTCAGATACTATTATGACATGCACTAATAATTTAATAGTTTCAGTATTCATAATTAAAACAAACTGATTAGAAGTCTGAAATATAAAACCTTGATTAAGGTCAGCAGCTTTAAACTTTCTTTCCATTTTTAGCTGTTATGCCTGAAAAAGGGCTGATTCTCCCAGCTTAGTAACTATGAGAATGTGTAGATGCTTAGATTAAAATACCCCATACACTAAAGCTCAGCATGTAAATTTGTTAAGGAAGACACATCACCATTCATTTAACTAAGCAGTTATACAATAAATGAAACATTTATTCAAGTTTCAATTTTTGTCATTTTTAGAGAATGAATGATGGATTTCCTCTTTATTAAAGTTGGGGTGGCTTTGTTCATTTGTTTCTTCTTCTGTGTCCTGGGTTTGGCCAGAACAGGGTTAATTTTCACCAGAATCCAACAAGGGACACAGCCGGGTGGGCTGACCCAACCTGGACAAACAGAGCCGGGTATTCCATACCATGTGCCGTCATGCTGGGTTCCGGTGGGGGGGGCGGCGCGGCAGGAACTCACTCGCGGCTCGGGAGTGCGCGGCGCCAGTCCTGTTCAGGAGAGCGGCTCTGTGGCTCGTGTGGTTCGTGTCGTGTTTTCTCCTTATCTGTATCGTTGTTGTTACTGTTCCCTTTTGTTTGCTGTTCTGTTAAACTGCCCTTATCCCGACCCACCAGTTTTCTGCCTGTTTCTTTCCATTCTCCTTCGCACCCCAGCAGGGGGAGGGGTGGCCGCGTGGCGCTTTTGTTGCCAGTGGCAGCAGAAACCAAAATATTTAAATTGGCGCCCAAGCATGGGGCGGGGATAACGGCAGGGCTGAGCAGCGGGTGTTAAAACTGCTTTCTTAGATTTTGTTAAATTTTGTTATAGGCATTTTTCTGTGTTAGTTAAACAGTGGCCAGTAAAAAATGTTTCTGTTTTTGATCAAATGGCTGTGGCTTTTGAATCCTCATTTGCAGTATGTATTCACTGCCGTGCTGTTCATCATGGCGGGGAAAAAGATCAGGATGATAATTTTGCTCTACTGTACGATATCGACATATGACATGATAACATCACTGTGCATGAAATTAGGCTTCTATTTGCATGCGGAACTGCGGTCATTTCCATACCTCGGATCCTATCTCGTAGAATTTGTTAATAATCGAACCCAGCCTGTGGGGAAAACCGGAGGGGATACCTTTCCCCACTCTTTCACCCCCCCTGTCTCCCTCAGGCTGGTCCTAACAGCTTTTGAGAATTTCGAGTACCCGTGGGATGCTCAGGCCAGCATGCTCCTTTTGTTATGCCTCCTGAATGGGTTGCAGGTTTTGTTTAGGGTTTGTTTAGGGTTAAGCAAGTCGTTAAGAACTCTGCACGTTAAGTCGTGCAGAGACCTGCCCCTGGGCCGGATAGCTGTGAGTGGCTGGGTGTGTGGGACAGCATGGGCAGGTGTCTAGGGCAGTGGGCACCTGCAGTGTGTTTTAAACTCACCCCTGAACAAATACAGAATCTGGACAATCTGGTAAAATATCTGCAAGAAGTGTGCTGCTACCCTGGGAACTCGAGAGAGACACAAATCACTGCAACGTGCAGGGGTCTGGCCCATGCCTACTGAGCCCTGTTCAACCTGATTCAGTGCCCTAAAGGGGAAGTGGGGGGAAATGAAGCAGCAGGCATCGAGGCTGAGCCCAATGACCAACCTGTGCTGGTAGCAGTCGCCCCCATAAAACTAAAGAAAGATGCAAAGAGAGCAGATCGCTCCGTGAGGGATGACGATGGGCCAGGGTCATCGCAGGATATAGAGACAGAGATCATCACCCCGTCCCTGTCCCTGGGCGAGCTGCGAGACATGCGGAAAGATTTCAGCCGCCACCCAGGAGAGCACATTGTCACCTGGCTGCTGCGGTGCTGGGATAACGGGGCCAGCAGCTTGGAGTTAGAGGGCAAGGAAGCCAAGCAGCTGGGACCCCTGGCCAGGGATGGGGGCATTGACAAGCCCATTGGGAAGAAGGACCAAGTCCTCAGCCTCTGGAGGAGACTTCTGTCAGGCGTGAGGGAGAGGTACCCCTTCAGTAAGGATTTTGTATGTTATCCTGGCAAGTGGACCAATATGGAAAGGGGTATTCAGTACTTGAGGGAATTAGCTGTGCAGGAGCTGGTTTATAATGAAGCAGACGATGACCAGTTACCCACAGACCCAGATGAAGTCCAGTGCACAGCATCTGTGTGGAGGAAGTTTGTGTGGAGCGCACCATCCTCATATGCCAACTCACTGGCAGTTGTAAACTGGAAAGGTAAGGAGGCACCAACAGTGGATGAGGTGGCTGTCCAACTTCGGCAATGTGAGGAAAGTCTCTCTTCCTCCCTTGTCTCAGCTGTGAATAAATTGTCCCAGAAGGTCCAGCGACTCGAACAGACTATGTCCTACTCCCCACCTGTACGGGCCAGTGTCTCAGCTATTAGGGGCAAGCGTTTCTCTGCTCACGAGAGGGAATACAGAGGCTACACACCATGGGGCACACTGTGGTTCTACCTGCGTGACCACGGAGAGGACATGAGGAAATGGGATGGAAAACCCACCTCAAGTCTAGAGGCATGAGTGCGTGAGTTGTGAGGTAATACAATCACAAAAGGGGATTCTGTTAGGAAAAATGCCCCTCCAGTTTCCAGCAGCCAGCTCTCCAGACCACGTAGACAGTTTGATCTTGATTCCGATCTTCTGGAAGGGACCTCCAAGTCATTCTTACAGCAGGTGAGCAGCAAATTCTCTGACCAGGATTAAAGGAGCCCTGCCTCCAGCCAGGTGGAGGAAAGGGACAACCGGGTTTATTGGACGGTGTGGATTCGGTGGCCTGGCACATCAGATCCACAAGAGTATAAAGCTCTAGTGGACACTGGTGCACAGTGTACTTTAATGCCATCAGAGTTCAAAGGGTCAGAGTCCATTTGCAATTCGGGAGTGACAGGGGGGTCCCAAGAGCTGAGTGTATTGGAGGCTGAAGTGAGCCTCACTGGGCAGGAGTGGTAGAAGTACCCCATTGTAACTGGCCCCAAGCTCCATGCATCCCTGGGATAGACTATCTTAGGAGAGGGTATTTCAAGGACCCAAGGGGTATCTGTGGGCTTTTGGCATAGCTGCTGTGGAGACAGAAGAAATTAAACAGCTGTCCATTTTACCTGGTCTCTCGGAGGATCCTTCCGTTGTGGGGTTGCTGAGGGTTGAAGAACAACAGGTGCCAATCGCAACCTCAACAGTGCACCGGCGACAGTATCGTACCAACCGAGATTCCCTTCTCCCCATTCATCACAGAATCACAGAATGGTAGGGGTTGGAAGGGACCTCTGTGGGTCATCTAGTCCGACCGTCCTGCCGAAGCAGGGTCACCTACAGCAGGCTGCACAGGACCTTGTCCAGGCGGGTCTTGAATATCTCCAGAGAAGGAGACTCCACAACCTCCCTGGGCAGCCTGTTCCAGTGCTCCGTCACCCTCAGAGGGAAGAAGTTCTTCCTCATGTTCAGACGGAACTTCCTGTGCCTCAGTTTGTGCCCATTGCCCCTTGTCCTGTCACTGGGCACCACTGAAAAGAGCTTGGCCCCATCCTCCTGACACCCACCCTTCAGATATTTATAAGCATTTATTAGGTCCCCTCGCAGCCTTCTCTTCTTCAGGCTGAACAAGCCCAGCTCCCTCAGCCTCTCCTCGTAGGGGAGATGTTCCAGTCCCCTCACCATCCTTGTAGCCCTCCGCTGGACTCTCTCCAGTAGCTCTTCATCTTTCTGGAACTGGGGAGCCCAGAACTGGACACAGTACTCCAGATGAGGCCTCACCAGGGCAGTGTAGAGGGGAAGGAGAACCTCCCTCGTCCTGCTGGCCACACTCCTCCTAATGCATCCCAGGATGCCATTAGCTTTCTTGGCAGCCAGGGAACACTGCTGGCTCATGGTCTACCTGTCGTCCACCAGGACACCCTGGTCCCTCTCCACAGAGCTGCTCTCCAGCAGGTCCGCCCCAAGCCTCTACTGATGCATGAGGTTGTTCCTCCCCAGGTGCAGGACCCTGCATTTGCCTTTGTTGAACCTCATCAGGTTCCTCTCTGCCCAACTCTCCAGCCTATCCAGGTCACGCTGAATGGCAGCACAGCCTTCCGGTGTGTCTACCACACCTCCCAGCTTGGTGTCATCAGCAAACTTGCTGAGGGTACATTCTAACTCTTCATCCAGGTCATTGATGAAGAAGTTAAACAAGACTGGGCCCAGTACTGGCCCCTGGGGGACACCACTAGTTACAGGCCTCCAACTAGAGTCAGCGCCACTGACGACAATCCTCCGAGTTCTGCCATTCAGCCAGTTCTCAATCCACTTCACTGACCACTCATCCAGCCCACACTTCCTCAGCTTCCCTAGGAGGATATCATGGGAGACTGTGTCGAAAGCCTTGCTGAAGTTGAGGTAGACAACATCCACGGCTCTCCCTTCGTCTACCCAGCCAGTCATGTCATTGTAGAAAGCTATTAGATTGGTCAAGCATGATTTCCCCTTGGTGAATCCATGCTGACTACTCCTGATAACCTTCTTTTCTTCCACTTGCTTGATGATGGCCTCCAGGATAAGCTGCTCCATCACCTTTCCCGGGATGGAGGTGAGGCTGACCAGCCTGTAGCTTCCTGGGTCCTCCTTCTTGCCCTTTTTGAAGACTGGAGTGACAGTGGCCTTTCTCCAATCCTCAGGCACCTCTCCTGTCCTCCAGGACCTCTCAAAGATGATGGAGAGTGGCTCAGCAATGACATCCGCCAGCTCCCTCAGCACTCGTGGGTGCATTCCATCGGGGCCCATGGATTTGTAGACGTCCAGATCGCTTAAGCGATCCCTCACACAGTCCTCCTTAACCAAGGGAGGGTCATCCTCTCTGTGGGCTTCTTCTCTTACCTCTGGGGCCTGGGATTCCTGAGGGCCAGTCTTGGCACTGAAGACTGAAGCAAAGAAGGCATTCAGTAGCTCTGCCTTCTCTGCATCCTCCGCCACCAGGACACCTGCCTCATTCAGCAGCGGCCCCACATTGTCCCTAGCCTTCCTTTTGCTGCTGATGTGCTTGAAGAAGTACTTCTTGTTGTTTTTGACATCCCTTGCCACCTTCACTTCCAGGTGGGCCTCGGCCTTCCTCGTCGCATCCCTGCATGCTCTGACCACGTTCCTGTACTCTTCCCAAGTGGCCTGCCCCTCTTTCCACATTCCATGGACTTTTCTTTTCCACCTGATCTCCGCTAGAAGCTCCTTGTTTAACCATGCAGGTTTCCTGCCTCCTTTGCTAAATTTCTTTCTCAGGGGGATGCATTGCTCCTGAGCATGGAGGAAGTGACGTTTAAAGAGTGACCAGCACTCTTGGACCCTCCTGCCTTCGAGAGCCCTGGCCCACGGGATTCCTCCCAGTAGCTCCTTGAAGAGGGCAAAGTCAGTCCTCCTGAGGTCCAAGGTTTTGATCCTGTTTATCGCCCTGCTTCCTCCACGCAGGATCCTGAACTCGACCGTTTCATGGTCACTGCAGCCGAGTCTACCTCCAACCTTCACATCCTCCACCAGTCCCTCCTTCTTTGTTAATACAAGGTCCAGCAGCGCACCTTTCCTTGTTGGTTCCTCCACCACTTGCATCAGAAAGTTATCATCGATGCTCTGCAGGATCCTCATGGATTGCGCCTGCCTAGCTGTATGGTCTTCCCAGCTGATGTCAGGGTGGTTGAAGTCCCCCATAAGAACCAGGGCCTGTGACTGTGAGGCTGCTTGCAGCTGCCTGTAGAAGGCCTCATCAACCTCCTCCTCCTGGTCAGGTGGCCTGTAGTACACACCCACTGTAATGTCACCCTTATGAGCCTGTCCCTTAATTCTAACCCACAAGCTCTCAACTCCTTCCTCATTTGCCCCCAGGCCAAGCTCAATACATTCCAGTTGCTCCCTCACATACAGAGCAACTCCCCCACCTCTCCTTGTTGGCCTTTCTTTCCTAAAGAATCTGTAGCCATCCATGACAGCATGCCAGTCATGCGAGTTGTCCCACCATGTTTCTGTGATGGCGACCAAGTCGTAGCCGTCCTGCTGTATAATGGCTTCCAGCTCCTCCTGTTTATTGGTCATGCTACATGCATTGGTGTAAACACACTTGAGCTGGGCTGTCAATCTCACCCCTGGCCTTGGCATTCCAAGCCTAGGCTCATCCCTAGTGAGCTGGGCAATATCCCCTTCCCCCTTTGAACCTAGTTTAAAGCCCTCTCAATGAACCCAGCCAGCTCACAGCCAAGAATTCTTTTTCCCCTTTGAGACAGCTGAGTTCCACCTGTCGCCAGCAGGCCCGGTGCTGTGTACACCTCCCCATGATCAAAGAAGCCAAAATTTGACTGATGGCACCAGTCCCTGAGCCACCTGTTAACCAGGTGAGTTTTCCTGCCCCTTTCAGTGCTGTTCCCTGCCACTGATGGGATGGAGGAAATCATCAGCTGATCCGCCAGCTGGAGAGTCCAGGAGTGATCACCAAAACTCGCTCCCCCTTTAATAGTCCCATATGGCCAGTGAGAAAATCTACTGGAGAGTGGAGACTGACAATAGACTACCGTGGCCTGAATGAAGTCACACCACCGCTGAGTGCTGCCGTGCCAGACATGCTAGAACTTCAATATCAGCTGGAGTCAAAGGCAGCCAAGTGGTATGCTACAATTGACATCGCTAATGCATTCTTCTCCATCCCTTTGGCAGCAGAGTGCAGGCCACAGTTTGCTTTCACCTGGAGGGGCGTCCAGTACACCTGGAATCAACTGCCCCAGGGGTGGAAACACAGTCCCACCATTTGCCATGGACTAATCCAGACTGCACTGGAAAAGGGTGAAGCTCCAGAATATCTGCAGTACATCGACGACATCATTGTATGGGGTGACACAGCGGGGGAAGTTTTTGAGAAAGGGGAGAAAATAGTTCAGATCCTTCTGAAAGCCGGTTTCGCCATTAAGCGAAGTCAAGTCTAGGGACCTGCGCAAGAGATCCAGTTTTTGGGGATAACATGGCAGGATGGGCGCCGTCAAATCCCAATGGATGTCATCAACAAAATAGCAGCTATGTCTCCACCAACCAGCAAAAAGGAAGCACAGGCCTTCCTGGGTGTTGTGGGTGTCTGGAGGATGCACGTCCCAAATTACAGCCAGATTGTAAGTCCTCTGTACCACGTGACCCGGAAGAAGAATGATTTTGAATGGGGCCCTGAGCAACGACAGGCATTTGAACAAAGTAAACGGGAGATAGTTCATGCCGTAGCCCTTGGTCCAGTCCGGTCAGGGCAAGATGTTAAAAACGTGCTCTACACCGCAGCCGGGGAGAATGGCCCAACCTGGAGTCTCTGGCAGAAAGCACCAGGGGAGACTCGTGGTCGACCCCTGGGGTTCTGGAGCCAGGGATACAAAGGATCGGAGGCCCGCTATACTCCCACTGACAAAGAGATTCTGGCAGCATATGAAGGCGTTCGAGCTGCTTCAGAAGTGGTCGGCACTGAAGCACAGCTCCTCCTAGCACCACGATTGCCGGTCCTGGGCTGGATGTTCAAAGAGAGGGTCCCCTCTACGCATCATGCCACCGATGCTACGTGGAATAAGTGGGTCGCGCTGATCACCCAGCATGCCCGAATGGGAAACCCCAGTCGCCCAGGAATTCTGGAGGTAATCATGGACTGGCCAGAAGGCAAAGATTTTGGCACATCGCCAGAGGAGGAACTGACACTTGCTGAAGAGGCCCCACTGTATAACAAGCTGCCAGAAGAGAAGAAACAGTATGCCCTGTTCAAAGATGGGTCCTGTTGCATTGTGGGGAAGCAGCGGAGGTGGAAGGCTGCTGTATGGAGCCCTACACGACAAGTCACGGAAACTGCAGAAGGAGAAGGTGAGTCCAGCCAGTTTGCAGAGTTGAAAGCCATCCACTGGCTTTAGACATTGCCAGTCAAGAGAAGTGGCCAGTGCTCTATCTTTACACCGACTCTTGGATGGTGACCAATGCCTTGTGGGGGTGGCTGCAGCAATGGAAGAAGAACAACTGGCAGCGCAGAGGCAAACCTATCTGGGCTGCCCCACTGTGGCAAGATATTGCTGCCCGGCTAGAGCAGTTGGCTGTAAAAGTCCGTCACATGGACACCCACGTCCCTAAGAGTCGGGCCACTGAGGAACATCAAAACAACCACCAGGTAGATCAGGCTGCTAAGATTGAAGTGGCTCAGGTGGATCTGGACTGGCAACATAAGGGTGAACTCTTTATAGCTCGGTGGGCCCATGACACCTCGGGCCACCAAGGAAGAGATGCGACATACCAATGGGCTCCTGACCGAGGGGTGGACTTGACCATGGACACCATCGCACAGGTCATCCATGAATGTGAAACATGCGCTGCAATCAAGCAAGCCAAGCGGGTAAAGCCTCAGTGGTATGGAGGACGATGGCTAAAATATAAATACGGGGAGGCTTGGCAGATTGACTACATCACACTGCCACAAACCCGCCAAGGCAAGCGCTATGTGCTCACAATGGTGGAGGCCACCACCGGATGGCTGGAAACCAACCCTGTGCCCCATGCCACCGCCCGGAATACCATCCTGGGCCTGGAAAAACAAGTCCTGTGGTGACATGGCACTCCTGAAAGAATTGAGTCGGACAACAGGACTCACTTTCGTAACAGCCTCATAGACACCTGGGCCAAAGAACACGGTATCGAGTGGGTGTATCACATCCCCTACCATGCACCAGCACCTGGAAAGATCGAGCGGTACAATGGGCTGCTAAAACTACTTTGAGGGCAATGGGGGGTGGGACATTCAAAAACTGGGATACTCATTTAGCAAAGGCCACCTGGTTGGTTAACACCAGAGGGTCCACCAACCAGGCTGGTCCTGCCCAGTCAAAACCTCAGCGCCCCGTAGAAGGAGATAAAATCCCTGTAGTGCGCATGCGGAACATGTTAGGGAAGACAGTTTGGGTGAGTCCTGCCTTGGGCAAAGGCAAGCCCGTCCGCGGGATTGCTTTTGCTCAAGGACCTGGGTGTACCTGGTGGGTAATGCGGAAGGATGGAGAAGTCCGATGTGTACCTCATGGGGATTTGATTTTGGGGGTGAATAGTCCATAAATAAATAAATTGTATAAAGTTAATTGTTAAATAACCCTGTCACTCTCTGTTATCACTGTTATAATTGTCATATGTTATACCAGTAATAGCATAGTGAGAATCATCCATATTAAAGAAGGAAGGAATTTTTTGATGAACCCTAGCAGAGCACAGCGATGATGGAACTGGACCTGGTTTTCAACAACTGGCACCCAGCAACTTCATCGAGATCGAGATCCACATCTCCAACCTGCAGACTGTGGGCATGGGCTGCACCAGATACATCAGCCATGAGCTCCGGCTGCAGCAAATGACCGCCAATCACCACGTCACCTCTCCCCGCCACGGAAGACCATTACGACAGATGGAGCCCGAAGTCATGGATTAAATGAACTCAACGGACACTTTAGAGTGATGATCCATAGACTAAGGGAATGATATCTGGAGACAGGAGAAGTGGTGGTGATCAACTGGACAATGGGGGACCTGGGCACGACGTAGATGGTATGGAATAAGGGGTGGATAATGTCCTGGTTTC
Source organism: Opisthocomus hoazin (assembly GCF_030867145.1). Classification (NCBI taxonomy): domain Eukaryota; kingdom Metazoa; phylum Chordata; class Aves; order Opisthocomiformes; family Opisthocomidae; genus Opisthocomus; species Opisthocomus hoazin. The sequence goes on along the minus strand of NC_134420.1, from coordinate 16,387,155 downwards.
GGCCAGGACAGGGTTAATTTTCACCAGAATCCAGGAAGGGGCACAGCCAGGTGGGCTGGCCCAACCCCAACCTGGCCAGAGCCGGGTATTCCATACCATGTGCTGTCACGCTGGGTTCCGGGGGGGGGGGGGGCGGCGCGGCAGGAACTCTCTCGCAGCTCGGGAGTGCGCGGCGCCAGTACTGTTCGTGAGAGCGGCTGTCTGGGTCGTGCGGTTCATGTTGTGTTTTCTCCTTATTTGTATCATTGTTGCTCCTGTTCCCTCTGTTTGCTGTTCTGTTAAACTGCCCTTATCCCGACCCACCAGTTTTCTGCCTGTTTCTTTCCATTCTCCTCCGCACCCCGGTGGGGGGAGGGGCGGCTGCGTGGCACTTTTGTTGCCAGCGGCAGCCAAAACCTAAACATTTTGTTTCTTCTGTTGTTTTGTTGTAGGTTTTTGTTTAACTCCTACTATATGTCAAGCTGTCCTTGGAGGAAAATTAAAACCCAATTAAAATCTGCAGAAATAGCATTTATTTACTACCTAAGATGCCCCAAACTTGATGGCTCACCAAGAGAAGAAAGCAAGCTTATCAAAACAAACTTTACATTTAACTTTGTTTTTAAAATAGTATTGTCTATAGTGAAAGAAAGTAAGGAAATGTGACTGGTTCTACCACAATAGAGTGAGTATCTCACCATTCATTCTTCATTTAGTCTTTCTTCAGTCTCTTCCCAGTGCAAGCTATGTAGCATTCTCAACTCCCAGTCAGCCTCATAACTTCACGAGCTACCCACCATAGAACTGACATTGCTGAAAAACTCAAATGACAAATATTCTCCCTACACCTGCAGAATAGGCTGTTGCTCTCGCAGGTTATCCTGGCACTGCAATGAACTCTTTTCCAGACAATTAGGCCATTGATTTGCTATGGTTCAAACACTTTCATTTTCCTTTAAAGCCCCAGCAAAACAAAACAAAAAATGTAACTGTTACTAAATGATTAGAGAAAGTTTAAATCTTAACCTGATTTGTCATTATTTCAAATACACGAGTGAAGATGTCTCTTTTCAGAGAATACGTTTTATTTCATATATACAATTATACACACACATACAAATATAGACATAGCACTGTTTAAATGCATTGATTCCAGTACTCACCCAGTGATTCTTAAAACTGTTCCAGGACTTTCAGAAACATATGGTGTTTTTAACATATGACAGGTACTTAGCTCCTAAAATATATTCTCAGTGGACATAGCCAACTACCTCTCGCTGTACGCCCTTAAGAAGAGATTGTAGGTATTATTGAAGGTATTTTAGGTAGTAAAGGAGTTACTCCAATTCCCAAAGAGCTGATACATCTCTTATAGCACCACAACATTGCATACTTTTGTCCCTCTGACACCCTTATAAACACAAGAAGAACTATGCTTCCCATGCTGCAGTGGGTATGGACCTGAGATACTATGAGGAAGGCAACAGCAGCAACAGCAGGATCCTCCCCGCTCACCAAGCTCTCTCTGAGCAAGGTTAAGGCAGCACTTCCTGAGCTAACTGATGGTTTACTAGCTAGGTCCAGGGTCACACCACCCTCTTTCAGAGGCCTACCTAATATTGTGGCATGACGTGGAGTCACAGCAACACTTCAAGATGCCCTGAGATCATCCACAACACTTGACGTCATACAGACAGAAGTGACCTTCTCAAGGAGTCTGCTGCAGAGCTGAGAGATGAACCAAGTACCTCCACGCTCCCCACGAGCACCCAGCCCCACGGGGAGCAACAGTCAGGTAAGTGCCATCCCACAAGTATGCCCTGAGCAAACACTAAGAAGCACCTGTGGAGGAGCAAGGTAGACAGGAAAATCAGCCAGTGTAGGCAAAGGAAATTTTGGTGGCAACTAGAGTTTACATATCATTTAATTTCCTACCCCATTCAATCAAGTGAATCACTTAAGGACACAGCACTAAGTTTTCTAGTGCTGTAATTTCTGCAAAGTATTCACTTTTTTTTTTTCCCTTGTAAGGCTTTTCAGCTTTCCCTTTTAAGCTAGTGACTTAAAATGACTTATCTTAGTTTTTTTGCTGTGGTTACACCAAGACACAGGTTTTGATCCCAGAAAATCTCTAAGGCAGTGAACTACGTCATACAATTTTTACCACGCTATTTCCAGGGAGAAGACATACCTATCCTATCTTTGCCCTTTGTGGTAACTTCACAGAGTTCAAGCAACACATTCCCAACTTTAAGGTAAGTCTGCATCTTTTGTTTTCCTAAACCACCAAAAACACACAAACCAAGCAAGTTTTCCATCTCCGACTGTAGCAGCTCCCTGTGCTCTGATCCTCCATCTGGCTACAGAATAACTGGACCTGGCTACAGCCCCCCCCTCCCCGTGCTGGCAAAGCAAGGCAGCAGAGGCTGTGAGCACGCCAGCCAGCCCTTACAAAACAACAGGCTCTTTTGCTGGGCCAGAATCACTGCAGCTATGGCAGGCATCCTGTCGTAAACAAAGAGCCGCTGTGCAGTAATTTAAGACCACTGGTGTTTGGCAACAGTGCGAGCACTGAATGTGACCTAGTCAGTGAGAGAAGTAAAGCACAGCTCAGATCTATCTGGGCCAGGATAGCAGCATTCACATTGGCCAAGGAGTTCTTTACTTTGACTAGCATTGCTCTAAGCAACTTTCTGACAGCCTTAACTACTGCATTTTCCTGCAGACTCGTAGGCCCGTGTCCCCTTATGTCTGGGGTGAGCACTCACGTTCAGTTTGCTTCCAGCCAAACCCTTTTAGACACACACCTCTCTTGTCACGCCGCATCCCCAGGACTTTACACCCTGCTGCTCTACCTTTCTCAAGTCCTGCAAAAATCTGGATGCCTTGGGTAACGCTCCCAAGCACACAGTCCCAGCAACAAGAGGCCCATCATAGGATAACCATACAGAATACAGTGAAAATTTATTTGTGGTCTATACAGGAGCCAAATTATCACCTTTCAGGCAGGATAAAAACCAGTTTTCAACCCACACTTATTTGCAAAGTTCAGAAAACGTCTAAACTAGAGATACTAGGTACCTGTATCAAAGATGCTAAACAACCATACACGTTGCTGGTACCTCAAACAAATTCTTCTCCAGAAAGAAGGTAAGAAACTCCTTTAATAAGATCATTAGCACCACTGCATCTTGGGAAATCCAAATCCATCTCATGAAGAATCAACATTGCTTTCTGTGTTTGCTTTAAGTCCCGCTGTAGAAATGAAGGCTTACTTAAACCACTGCAAATATTTTGGAATATTTTACACTTCTTTTTAATTTAATATAATTTTAACATATCTGCAATTATTTAGAGGTTTCTTTAAAGTTTTGCACCAAGTCAGTTACAGTAATGCCACATCACACCATATTAAAGCAACTTGATAGTAGATGCAGTTCTTTACCTCCTCCCAGATCCCTGTTATACAAGCAAAGCAGTTATCAATGGGGCTCAAGTCTTCACTCCTCTGCCCCTTAGCTCTCACACACAACGGAGAGAACACTCCAAGTGGGACACCTTGAGACCAAAATCTGTCCTTTGATGGCAGAAATAATTTCTCACAATACCCATTTACTATGTCAAACTCAGGAAATTACTGGTTTTGCTTAGAGCAGACTGGGCAGTACAGCATACAAATAATTACCTGCTTATACTTCACAAAAACGGGGAGAAATCAGAAAAAAAGATACATGTATACATAAAAAACCAAAAAAAACCAAAACCCAAAGCTCCATACAAGTTTATGTCAAGACAGAAAGCCCATTTTGGAGCTTCAGAAATTGAGAGAAGACAAAAAGCATCCATTCCCAGGAAAATCCAAATTTAAAGCATTTTACTTTGATTGTCCTCTGTCTTGCAGTTTACTACAATCACACAAGAGTTGGTCAAGTAGATTAAATGCTACAGATGGAGATGAAATTTGCAGGGATAACAGCTGTTCCGTGGCCACTGGTAGTCTAACAGCATAGCTAACCAGCATATTTCTTGTTGGAACCACACCAGGCCCACAAGTCAATAACCATCATGTCTTTCTTCACCTCTCCCCAGCAGTTTCTGCCATCTGCCTTTGCTCTTCTGTCTCATCTTCAGCCTGACACAGACTAAAACCACTCTTTATACTTCAGATGCATGTTGTTAGCCACTTTCTACAGCTCGTGCTGTACTCTTGCAAACACAATGTTTGGCTGATGCCCATCCATTACAGCTAGCATACACTAATCAAGACAAAACACCTCTTTAACGCAAGCAAGCAGGACCCTTACAGAAATGCCTGCTCATACAGCGCTGTAAGCATCACTGATGCACTGGAATTGTCTGAAGCCCATGAGTTAGCTGGTCCCTGCCCTCCCTGCCCTGAGCAGACAGCCAACTAAAAAACACATTTAATTTTCAACTATGAGAAATGCTGCAGTTGCTACCTACAGCGAGTCTATACTTACAAAATATGCTGTGGCTGTATCAAAACTTTTTATCACTTGAGATATAAGTAATCTCCTGCTATGAAGATAACTTCTAGCTTCTAGTCTGCTTTAACATTAGGTACTCCATGGGAGGTAAGGCAAAGGGATGATACCTCATAGCTGGATGGGAACAAGAGCCAAGAGTCAGTCACAGGAAGTCAAACAAAGTCTGGAACTTCTTGGAAGAAAGTAATTCCTCGTTATGGGCAGGTTGTGAAAAATAAGCTGATAAAAGTTGCTCATGTTCTACAGAGCAGGAGAGAAGCTTAAGAAACAACACTCACACTTAGAAACACAAGTTGTTTCTTGTACCTGGTCCATACTTTGTGATATGCCAATGCCATAACATTCCCAACTCTAAGCCAGGTACACAGCTTCATCTCCAGTCAACGCACATCCAGCCAGTAGTTCCACACTATCTCCTTTCTACACCTTAATCTCTCAGTGTGAGTGACTTGTATTAACTATTACCTATTCTCACTTCCACTTCCCTGCAAATATGACTAAGACACCTACAATTGCATGACAGTTCCTGATACAAGGAACTGGTGATATTTCTTCACCACACAAACGTACACACAGTTGTGCCCTCCTGCACCCCTCCACCTGGAGGGAAATCCAACCACTGGGGGAGGTGAGGAGGAAGAGTGTGGGAAAACAGGATGAGATTCAAACAACTTGGAAGCCATCCTCCTCCCCAGCAAGGAATGTACACATTACCCTGGAGATTCATCTGTGCCAACCCAGCATATTAAGAAAGCTACCAGAGACATCAAGCTTCACCTTAGCCCTTCACAGCCTTGCCATGCTCGCTAAGACATAGGTTCTCAGATGGGGTGAAATGCAAGAAACTCCTCCCAGTTCCATGAAGCAAGGCCAGTTTATACTGACTAATGATGTGGCTCAACACATCCAAGGAACTGACGCACTCCTTAGTTACCCTAAATGGCAGGATATCACAGTAACTTATGACAACTGCTGAGTTGTCAAAAGTTAGGGCAGACTGGGCAGTACAGCATAAAAGTCTTCTCTACACCTTTAAATACAGCTAGCACTGGAGATGTCCTTTACTAGGAAAAAACCATCTACAGATCAGTGCCCTGCATGGAGTCCAGCAGTCTATAACAGTGTTACTTGCCAGCATTTGCTGGAGCATGTCCAGAGAAGAGCAACGAGGCTGGTGGAGGGTCTGGAGAACAAGTCTTCTGAGGAGTGGGTGAGGGAGCTGGGGTTGTTTAGTCTGGAGAAGAGGAGACCTTATCACTCTATGTAACTACCTGAAAGGAGGTTGTAGTGAGGCAGATGTTGGTCTCCTCTCCCAAGTAACTAGCAATAGGATGAGAGGCAATGGCCTCAAGTTACATCAGGGGAGGTTTAGATTAGACATTAGGAAAAATTTCTTTACTGAAAGAGTGGTCAGACATTGGAATAGGCTGACCAGGGAGGTGGTTGAGTCCCCATCCCTGGCAGTGTTCAAAAAATATGTAGATGTGGCACTTCAGGACATGGTTTAGTAGGCATAGTGGCGTTGGGTGGATGGCTGGACTTGATCTTAGAGGTCTTTTTCAACCTATGATGATCCTATGATTCATTTACAGACCAGCGCTACACATAGTGTAAAGGTTTTGCTAAGATAATTCACATGTACTGCTTTCAGTAGAAGTAAACTCCAAACCACTCTCCTCTTCATCATTCCTGAAATAAAACCTGACATCCTCCCTCCCTCCTCCATGAACCCAGTTCTCCTTTCTGCCTTTACAATGTTGCATTTCTCTGACTTTTAAAAGCCACATAAATAATGGCATAGCCTGAATTCATGAGGAAACAACAACAAAAAAATTCCCTACACCTTCTGAAAAATCTCAAACTCTAAATATTTAAAGATATTCTCTTATGCTCTTCTATACTAATACCTCATTACGGTCCTCAAAGCATCACTCCACCTCTCCACAACTTCGAGTCTCTCCCACAACCCTTGCTGCTGTACTTACAGCAAAACAGCTGGCACAAGGGAGCAGATAGGACTGGACAGCTTGGGCCCTTTTACCTGCTGCACATTAGTGCAACGCACACTGTCCCTGCCTCACAGACAACACAATTTAAACAGATAAGGCTGGAAGAAAAACTATTTACCTCATTTATAGGTTTTCAGGAGACTAAGAATCTTGCTCATGATCACACAAGGAAGTTTATGGCAGAGGTAAGAACTGAACTCAGACATCGCCATTAATTAGTATGACTCCAATAAGATCTTTCCTTTCAAGAGCAGCGTGTCCACTCATTTCTTACCACAAGAGGGCAGGAAGGACTTCAGCTGCAGACGAACATATTTTTCTCACTCTCCCCCACCTGAGCAGAAATGATCACATTTTCCTGGACTTCATGACGTGAATGCACAGGTAAATGCCACCTGCATAAGCAGTTACAGCTCTATCTGCAACAAATGAGTGGAAAGAGGGACAGGCCACTTGGGAAGAGTACAGGAATGTTGTCTGAGTATGCAGGGATGCAATGAGGAAGGCTAAGGCCCACCTGGAATTGAATCTGGCAAGGGATGTCAAAGACAACAAGAAGGGCTTCTTCAAGCACATCAGCAGCAAAAGGAAGATGAGGGACAATGTGGGGCCGCTGCTGAACGAGGTGGGTGCCCTGGTGACAGAGGATGCAGAGAAGGCTGAGTTACTGAATGCCTTCTTTGCTTCAGTCTTCACTGCTAAGGCCAGCCCTCAGGAATCCCAGGCCCTGGAGGTAAGAGAGGAAGCCTGCAGAAAGGATGACCTTCCCTTGGTCAAGGATGATCAGGTTAGATATTATTTAGACAAACTGGACGCCCATAAATGCATGGGCCCTGATGGAATGCGCGCCCACAAGTGCTGAGGGAGCAGGCAGATGTCATCACTGAGCCAGTCTCCATCATCTTTGAAAGGTCCTGGAGGTCAGGAGAGGTGCACAAGGAGTGGAGTAAAGACAACGTCATTCCAATCTTCAGAAAGGGCAAGAAGGAGGACCCAGGGAACTACAGGCCGGTCAGCCTCACCTCCATCCCAGGAAAGGTGATGGAGCAGCTTATCCTGGAGGTCATCATCAAGCAAGTGGAGGAAAAGAAGGTTATCAGGAGTAGTCAGCATGGATTCACCAAGGGGAAATCATGCTTGACCAATCTGATCGCTTTCTACGATGGCATGACTGGCTGGGTAGATGAGGGGAGAGCAGTGGATGTTGTCTACCTCGACTTCAGCAAGGCTTTCGACACGGTCTCCCATAACATCCTCAAAGGGAAGCTCAGGAAGTGTCCTTCTGTTGTGTCTGCAAGATAAAATAAGCTAACAGTCTACAGGTCCTGGAGAGAAGAAAGAAACCACCGATTGGGAAGGGAGGCTAAGTGAGTGGGAAAAGAATACAGCAAAACAATCTGAGAAAGCCCTGCATTTATTCTCTCATGGAATCTACCTGAGGGGAGCCCAGGGCCGATACCTTCTTGAGTAGAAGAATCAAGGAAGCAAGATAAAAAAAAACCAGGAGACCCAAGCCTACTGCCACTTTGTTGGTAATGCGGATGGAAGGCAGCAGGAGGCTGGTCTCGTCAGCTCAGGCCAACTCTTCCCATCCTGTGCTCTCATAGCACAAAAACAACTTCACAAGACTAGTACAATGGTTCATGCCTCCACACCCTAACCCCCACTCTGGCAGCAACCGTCACTCTAAAAGCATAAACCCTGTGCTATAAAGTTACAGCAGGAAGGCTGCATGCTACAAGAGGAAGAGATTCTAATTAGAGGTCTGACCCCGTCACTCCCACACTTGCAAGGAAGTCAAGTTTCAGGAATCTGCTTTACCAGTCATGCCTTTGCCGCAGTACACAAAAGCCACTCCACTTTGTATTCTGAACTGGCCAGGCAGTGTAGTACATTCTTCATCTCCACACCCAGAAGCCTCTCAGCAGCAATAGCTGGCCATGATTACTTCTACAGAGAAACATGACACGTGGAGAAAAAAAAAAAAGAGAAAGTTCTACAGAGAACATGACAGGCACTTTTGAAATGGGAATAAAGTTTGCAGATTTTCAAGCTTGAGGACAACTTCCATAACCTCCCACAGTTAGCATCTACTGCACAGTGTAAGAAACATAATGTGCTTGTTCAGAATTTTTCGATTTTCCGGAGGCTTTATCAGAGTAACAGCCCACACACACACTGCAAGTCACTAACTGGAGACCCTTCACCCGCCTCAGTTCTACCCTTATGTCACCAGCTCCAGTTTAAAAGCCAGAGCAGGGAGAGAGAGAGAACATCAAAAATAACTTCACCAAGTTCTGCCCACCTCTTAACATGCTACATGGGACTATATTTACATTGGTCAACAGCATCTGTCAGGGAATTAATACAAAGCAAGCATTGTTTTGGCCAATTTATTGAGTAACAACAATATTTTCTGAACGAACATTTGCCTCGGCCTATTAGTTGTACCCATCTAACCACTGTGCCAGTAAAGGCACACATAAGAGTCTCTTCTCTTCAATAAGGAGAGTCACAGGAATGAAACAAAAGGGTTGAAATCGGTGGACAAAATAGCCGTTTCACAAAAGCATGAATATGTTTAAAGGTACTAGCTTAACAAGCAAATAATTTGCAAAACTTCAGCTAAGAAATGAGCAATGTTTAATCAAGGTAGTCATTTTGCACTGATGGAACCAGCCCAACAACTGAAAAACAACATTTTACAGAAAAAGCTTTGCAGTTCATAGCCACCGAGGTTGTTATCCCAGAATAAGAATGCCTGATACTGGTATAGTTTGTACTCCCGCAAGAGAAAGTTAAGAGTAGCACATTTATACTAACAAGGACAGTAAATATTATAATCTGTTCAGTGAAGTATTCGCCCTCCCCCTCAATCACAGGTGTAGTCACCATCACATGTTGTGGGATAGTCCCATTGTCAGGCAAGGGAATGCTGAACAGCGTGGATGTGAAGAGCTGGATCCCACAAAAGGAGCAGCCACTGGAAAAGACAAGAAAGTGTGCTTTACCCTCTGGTTCCCCTTTTCTTTTTAAGGAGCACACAACTGCTGTGGGTCTTGATACTGGGCACATTTTGTAAGGCAGAAAGTAATTCTATTACAGATTTCTCTCTCTCTCCTGCTAACACTTCCTTTGTAAGATCAGCAAGTAAAGTTTCCATAAGGTCAAAATTGGCTTTTCACCCTCTGGAGACCCAACTGGTCTTTTCAAGCAGAGCCTTTATCTCCTGAAAACATTTCAGCTGTGTGGGTGGCTCCTCTGATTCCCCTTGTATTATAAATGCATCTGCAAGCCCTGCAGATAGCATCAGGCACACATTATGCAGCATAGTCACCAAATGATATTGTTCTGTGGAATATACATAGATTACAGGAACATATGCCAAGGATAACACCTATTCTCTAATGCCTATCAAAGCTAAGGAGACTTCAGACCAGCTCAAAAGGCGGCCAGGCTGATTCTGTGAAAATATCAGAGAATCAATTTGCACTGGAAGGAACCTTTAAAGGTCATCTAGTCCAACCCCCCTGCAACGAGCAGGGACATCTTCAACAAGATCAGGTTGTTCAGAGCCCCATCCAACCTGATCTTGAGTGCTTCCAGAGTTGGGGCATCTACCACCTCTCTGGGCAACCTGTTCCAATGTTTCACCACACTCACTGTAGAAAATTGCTTCCTTATGTCCGGTCTGAATCTACACTCTCTCACTTTTTAACGGTAAACCATTACCCCTTCTCCTACCACAACAAGCCCTGCTATAAAGTTTGTCCCCATCTTTCTTATAAGCCCCTTTCAAGTATTGAAAGGCCACCATAAGGTCTCTCCTGAGCCTTCTCTTCTCCAGGTTGAACAAGCCCAGCTCTCTCAGCCTATCCTCACAGCAGATATGCTCCAGCCCTCTGATCATTTTTGTGGCCCTCCTATGGACCCGCTCCAACAGGTCCATCTCTTCCCTGTGCTGAGGGCTCCAGAGCTGGATGTAGGACTCCAGGTGGGGCCTCATCACAGCAGAGTAGAGGGGCAGAATCACCTCCCTTGACCTGCTGGCCACGCTGTGTTGGATGCACCCCAGAGTACAGTCGGCTTTCTCAGCTGTGAGCACACATTGCCAACTCATGTCCAGATTTTCATCCACCGGCACCCTCAAGTCCTTCTCAGCAGGGCTGCTCTCAATCCCTTCAACCCTGGACTCTATTGATATCGGGGGTTGTCTGAAGCCAGGTGCAGGACCCTGCACCTGGCCTTGTTGAACCTCATGAAGTTCACAAGGGCCCACTTCTCAAGCTTGTCCAAGTCCCTCTGGATGGTATCCCATCCTTCAGGCGTGTTGACAACACCACTCAGCTTGGTGTCATCTGCAAACTTGCCGAGGGTGCACTCCATCCCACTGCCTGTGTCATTGATGAAGATATTAAACACTACTAGTCCCAATCTAGACCCCTGAGGGACACCACTTGTCACTCATCTCCATCCAGACATCGAGCCGTTGACCACTACCCTCTGGATGCAAGCACCCAGCCAATTCCTCATCCACCAAGCAGTCCACATCTCTCCAATTTAGAGAGAAGGATGCTGTGGGGGACCATGTCAAAGGCCTTACAGAAGACCACATAGATGACACCCACAGCTCTTCCCTTGTCCACCGGTGTAGTCACTCCATCATAGAAGGCCACTAAGTTCATCAGGCAAGACTTGCCCTTGGTGGAGCCATGCTGGCTGTCTCAAATCACCTCCCTGTCCTCCATGTGCCTTAACACAGCTTCCAGGAGGATCTGTTCCATGATCTTCCCAGGCACAGAGGTGAGCCTGACAGCTTGGTAGTTCCTAGGGTCCTCCTTTCTATCCTTTTTTCAAAATGGGTGCTATGTTTCCCTTTGTCCAGTCACTGGGAACTTCACCTGACTGCCATGACTTTTTGAATATCATGGAGAGTGGCTTGGCAACTACATCAGCCAGTTCCTTCCAGACTCTGGGATGCATCTCATCAGGTCCCATAGAATTCTGTATGTTTAAGCTCCTCAGGTGGTCCCGAACCTGATCTCCTCTTACAGTGGGAAGGATTTTGCTCCTCCAGACCCAGTCTTGTCATCCATATCCATTCGAGAGGGGTGGGAAGAGATATTGCCAGTGAAGACTCAGGCAGAAAAGTTCTTGAGTACCTCAGCCTTCTCCTCGTCCATTGTTACCAGTTTGCCAGTCTTGCTCATATGGGAGGCTACACTTTCTTTGACCTTCCTTTTCTGGCTGACATACTGGTAGAAGCCCTTCTTATTATTCTCTGCATCCCTTGTCAAATTCAGCTTCAGCTGTGCCTTGGCCGTCCTGATACCGCCCCTGCACAACCAGGCAATATCCCTATCCTCTTTCCAGGATACCCATCCCTGCTTCCACTGCCTGGGCAGTTCCTTCTTGCCCTTTAGTTTGACCAGGAGGCCTCCACTCAGCTATGCTGGTCTCTTCCCTTCCTTGCCTGAATTCTTACACGTGGGGACTGAGAGATCTTATGGAAAGCTTCCTTAAAGATCTGCCGGCTCTGTTCTTCTCCCTTGCCCCTGAGGGCAGTTTCCCAGGGGCCCTATTGAGCAGCTCCTTGCACAGCTGGAATTTGGCTTTCCTAAAATTCAGGGTCCTGACTTTACTCTTTGCCTGACCCACACCCCTCAGGACTGTGAACTCCACCAGTGCACAATCACTGCAGCCCAGGTTGCCTCCAATCTTGTCATCACCAATTAGCTCCCTTGCATTGGTGACCAACAGGTCCAGTATCGCATCCCTTCTGGTAGTGCTGTCTATTACCTGGCTTAAGAAGTTATCCTCAATGCACTCCAGGAGCCTCCTGGATTGCCTACAGCTCACCATGCTACTTTTCCAGCAGATGTCGGGGTGGCTGAAGTCCCCCAGCAGGAGAAGAGCCTGCAAGTGCAACGCCTCCTTGCAGCTGGAGTAAGAAGGCTAAATACCCATGAAGCTCTGAGCTTTGCTCCCCCTTTACATGCATGATAGCACATTTTCCAAGCCTGCTACACTAGTCGTCAGCACCTTCTTCCAAGCAGAGCTAGCCCTGCTTAGGCGTACCAGAGGGGTTCTCGACTGAGCAAAACTTTCACCTCAGGAGACGCAAAGCTCTCTAAGTTCAGCAATTAAAGACATTCACTGGATAACAGGACATCTCTGTTCTGTAGGTGGGCTACAGCATGCTCCAGTGAGACCAGCTACTAACACAGACCAGTCCTCAGTCTACAATACTTCAGTTATTTCACATAGCAGTGAAGAAAGCAGGCACAAGTGTGGAAATATGAACTGATAGGGTGCATGTTCATGTGTATACTTGTACACACACATTATTATAATATCTTTATTACAGGTACTACACAGAAGATCACTATCAAGAAAGAACATGACTCCTTCACACAAGACACCACACCTGTCCACCTTCAACATGCACAGGTTAGTTTACACATGCCTCAGTCACAGGCTATGATTTTTGTACATCTTAGTCTTTACTACACGCTTTCTCATCTGTGAGGAGACACGGGTTCTCATCATTGTGACGACCATAAAATACAGATATATTGATATATTCACATTGGCTAAAGGTTCAGCCTCAGAGCCATATAAGGCTCTTATGTGTGGGTTAACACACCTACACCTCATATAATAAAGAAAAATAATCACAATCCCTAATATATAAAGGTTACGACCCAAGCACACAAAAATAAGATTACACAAGTATTCAGTGAAGACAACAAACTTACTACCTGAACTATAAGTCAAACTATAAGTCAAAGCATTACTTCAGATTCAAAGTTGGTGCTAGACTGTGTTTTGGTTTTGTCATTGCGACTACTTGAGACTTAAAAATAATTCACACTTGCTCAAACTCTGTCTTCAGGTATTCGTCAAACTTTTTTTAACAGATTAACCAAAAATTGAGAAATATGTCAAGCTTTTCATCTGCCAGCACTACCAACATCCCTTTTAATCAACGTAAATAATTATTAGACACAGTAGCAACTGTAAAATAATGGCCTAATCATGTTTAATTCCTAACATTTATGATAATAACATGAACTTAATGGAGTTATTTAGCAATAATAGTGCCACTGGTCACTAATTGAGCTAAAAAATTTCCCTTTGCAACTCAGTATTAAACATACCCGCTGATAATTATAATCTTGAAATACTACTGACTTCCTACATTAAATCTTTCAACTGAACTGTAAGAAAATGGGACTTTCTGGTCAGCAAAAAGGGAATAGCATGAAAATTGTTTCACCTAAGCCTTAAAATACCATGTAAGTAAGAAAAAAAAAAAGTGCTGAAGTGAAATGGGAGAAAAATGAGTGTCTTTAATTAATCCAGAAAATGAGGAAGCCCTTAGAAGACTCTGAACAAGATACACAACCTGGGTTCAACTCTTGTGGTCTTCACTTTCATTAATAATTTAATTATCATCATGTGGTACACAGACACCTCCCATGCGCCTTCCAGGTTCCTACACATGAGCTGCCAGAAGGAAGACTGAAATCTAAACCCATACATGGAAATTACACTCTGTGATCTTTTTGCTGTCTAACTCCCTCTGGCGCTGCAAAGCCAAGTATCCCACCAATCCAGCCCCTTTGCAAACCACACCACTAGTTCCTTAGTTCCTTTCTTCGCATTGTATTCATATACTGTGGATAAGTTATGCCTCCTTTTCCACATCTTTTCTCTGCTTGAACTGTACATTATCTTGGGGAAGGGACTGGTCCTTCTACATGTGGCAGCTCAGACCTGCTAAGCACTCTTGCAATTCAAATGACAAGAACTTCAAAGCAGTTAGAAAAATGAGTGAATGACAAGACCAACCCACAGTTTATGAGCTGTACATGGCTAATGAAGCACATTGCTGGGGCTCACAAGTGCTCCCAGCAGGGGTAATTTACAAATTAAATACCAAACGCTAATCAGCCCAGAGAGCAAGCACAGAACAATCACGGCTTATGCAGTACCCAAACAGTTCTCCTGGCAGAAGCCCACTCCTGCAAGTTGGCTACTCCAGCCGATTCCTGTGTCTCATGTCTTAGATTGAAAACGATAAGTGACTTACTCTCAAGGGAAGGTCACCCACTGTTAAACTTTACACATCAAATCCATTCCATGCCAATGGAAACTGCTTACTACAAGGGCACCTGAGCACACGCAGCACCTTGCAGGCAGACCTGGATCTTGCTGCAGTCTCTGTGCTAGCTGCGTCTGAGGCAAAAGATCAGTCTTTCTGCAGCTCTGCCTGCCACCACTTCCATAACACTGGAACATTTCTGAGGAGAGGGGTGAAAAGGCTAGATTTTGACACACTGGATCAAAGACCTTAATAAATGCAAGTGGCAAAGTAAGTTCATTTGGTACAATTTTAGGCAGCTAGTGAATGAAATTTTCTTTCAAACACAATCTGGATAGTAAATCTTAAAAATAAATTCAGCTGCTTTGTGTGCTAGTACAAAAGGAAGGGCCTGTTCTTTTTCCAAAGCCTCTCTCAATTCGCCTTTTTATTGCTATGCATTACTAACACCAAAAAGCAGGTTCAGAATCTCCAGTTAACATATGCAGAAAAAAAGGAGAAGTAATTTTTACTAAGCAGACATCAATTACGCAAAGGAGCAAACAAGGCCCTTCTGATGCAGATTTTTCTATAACCAGGTCCAACACCCCAGAGATCTCATGATTACAAACTCTTAGAATCATAGAATCATTAAGGTTGGAAAAGACCTCTAAGGTCATCAAGTCCAACGGTCAACCCAACACCATCGTGCCATATCTACATGTTTTTTTGAAACAGAATCATAGTATGAGTCTATGAAGCGGAAAGTCCCAAACCACACCACTAGCATGTTAAGGGCAAGATTTTGTGATCCAAGCAAACAGTTTTTTAAAGGACGTTATAGAACTGGAGCAGTACAGGATACTTTTGCAGATTACATCCTGCTATAACCATTGCGTGTGAAGCGCTCCAAGTACACTACAAGGAAATATTTGTCCCTGCTGAGGGCCTCTTACTCACTGTGGCTTTGATTTTACCCTACACACCTTAATGGTGCCTGAAAACACAAATCAGCTTCTCCCAAGCTTATCTGGGTGCTGAGTTACTTCAGGCTCTAGGTACCTCAAAGCTTTAAATACAGCAAGACAAGCTGAGTGCTGTCATCTCACTTAACTTTGCTGACTACAGAAACCCTAGAAACCCATTTCCTCACTCAGCTAATTCATCTTCCCTGCATGGCCATATAACAGCAGAACAGTGTGCCAGTGACAGGCACTGATGCACTGGCTTTTAATGTTGATTCCATATATCTTGTTGGAGTGAAGCCATGACAGAGGCATTTGTTATTCCTTCTCCTCCAAGCTTGTATCAAACCACAAACAAGTTCTTCACTGCAAGACCAGTAAAAAGCAGTTAATTTCCTTAAAGCAACATGAAGTACCTTTAATTAATTCTTCTTTTTAGAATGTAAACCTAGCTTTAAATTTAAGAGGCTTTTTAAAAGGAATCATGTTACAGCTTTATTCTTCCATATTCTACTTATGACATTCAAACAACCTTCCAAGTACTCCAGAGAACAATGCTGATCCCAAATTTCAGTGTTAGAAGGTTCCTTTCGAAGTTGTACACATAACAGAACTTTGACTTTTGAGGTTAACTCAAGCTTTATAAATATAGTACAGTGTCAAGTACTGCTTTCTCTAAGTACTAAAGAGTGAATGCTCCTATTTGCATTTTCCCCAAATGTCAATACTTCACTAGAAAAACACAGAGTTGAAAAATCAGGACAGTTTGTTTCTCTTTCCTGCTCTACAGCTACAAACAAGGTGGAAAAGTCAGAAATCTACTTGTTCTAGAAGCCTAAATGTCATAGGACCTGCCTCTTCTTTAAATTAGTGGCTAGCTGCATCTTTTAGTGTCAAAATACTTTTTCTAAGTCAAGCTGCCAGTGACCAGAAACAACCATGTAGTAATGGCTCTGTTTAAAAATTTAGCTAATGTTATATGCAGGACACATTAAGATAAATCAGTCTTCCTCCCAATCCCCTTTTCTTAACCTGCATTCAAAATATGAAACGGGGGGGGGGGGGGGGGCACAAATAAGTTAAAGTGAAACAAAAATGAAATTATCATATGGGTGTCATTTCACTCTCTATTCAAATGTATTCAAATCACCAGTAATCATTTTGGCTATAGCAACTGATGACAAAGCTAACTGCAAAAAGCATACAACACAAGATTTAAACGGGTTGTTAAAGTTTTCTATCTGCCGACACAGATCACAGTCACCGTAAGGGATCTGTGTCTCTGGCTTAAATTGTTATCCTCAGCTCCACACTACAGCCATATGTTTCACATTACAAAGGACAACCAAGAATCCTTGAACTACTAGACGCAGTCATCTTTTTAAAATCACGCACTCATTCCATGGTTGCATAACTAGCCACAAATGGACTTGTGCTTCCCCATGATTTCCCTGCTGCTGCTAACATCTGACAGCATTCCTAAACTGGACAATAAGAGATGAGGAAACAAATGCAACATCTCAAAATAATATGGAGCAAATGTCACCTCCTAGTCTCTAAGACTGGCAATACAGAGGACTATGATAGGTGAACTGGCTCCCACCCTGCAAGCAGTTTGGCTTTGTCAGACACTAGTGATTCGGCAACCTCTGTTTGTTACCACTGGCCTCCACCAGCTGGGGATTGTTGTTGACCTATTGAGAAATACTTAATGAGCACCACATGTTCTCCAAGTGTTCTGGGATGTAACCTAGCACAACACAAAAACAAGAGAACTACACAGCTCAATAAATGGCAATACAAGCATTTTGGCTTTTATATGTCTTGCAGTAAAACATGCAGTGACCCATGCACTCTGCCAACTTTGGAGAGCCTGTGCCATGAATGTGACTGATAGCATTGCCAACAGTAAATGTATCACCCTAGCTGGGACAAAACAGTCCCCTTTTTCCAGCTGGAACCCTTATCGGCAGCTGGATTAAGATTTATAAATCTCTGGTGTTGCAGGCCACAGAATTTCTGAGCATACTATGAACATATTATGCAGCTACATCCGAAGACTTATGATCAACATGAAGACAGGTAGTACAAGAGAAACACTATCAGAGGGCCCCATTTTCAAAATGTATTTAGAAACTTTAAAAAAAACCCCAAACAACACTGATTAAAGAGTTTTCAAATCAGGTCTTAATTTTTTTACATTCAAAGAGAGCAAGCATCCTACACCTTAGTTCACAGAGCAAGTTAGCAGCAGAGTTCAAAGTCTCCTCAGCCCCACAAACCACCATTCTCACTGCTACAGCTACAGTTATGCAAAAGATACACAGAGCCATATGCATTTACAGCATTACAAAATAAACCAACGTAAAAAAACAATGCTAGGTTGTACTGTGGGAAGTGTCATCACGCAAAGATCAGCCGAGACTTCACTGAAATACCACATCATCCTTCAGATACAAACAGCCACTCAAAATCAACAGATCTGACTGAGCTGGCTCAACATTCCCCTAGCCTCTTTCCTTCCCTCCACCAACCTACATTTACTGCCCCTTACAATCAGATAGACATTTTTCCAGCCTGGTTCCTCACCATGCTGTAGAACAGTCGCTTGCCCTTGCAGTTAAGGGTAACACAGCTCCCAAGACCTAGCTGGGACAGCACAAGGCACTAAGTCCTTTCAGTGCCAAGATCTAATCCCACCTTGCACAACAATTTAGGAACAAGTGCAGTGGTCCCACCACAGGCCTCTTCCAGAGTCTAATGCAAAGTTCAGCATAAGCAGGGTGTCAACTGAAAGTTCCAGTTGGTTCAGGAACTTTATTCTTTTTTTTTTTCCAAAGCTGTCAAAATAAACTGTCATTGACTCTCAAAATGTCCCAGTATTGGATACTACAGATAAGAACTGTTATGCAATAATGGAAGTGGAGAAATTAATACACTGCATTATCTCAGAGAAAGATGGAGAACTTCATAAGTAAAATAGGCTACAGCATTGCTAAATTCAGCCTCCAAAGGTCCCTCCTTTAATCATCTACTACATACCCTAGACAAGGAATGCATAACTTCCTACTGCTAGCTGGCTGAGGGTAATTTCATCTTCTAAAGGAGCACCCATAAGACACGATGGAGTAAATGTCAGGAACACAATAGTGTACGGTAGAAATTTCAGAGACAATTTATTTCCCAGCAATCATTTCATTATTTGCAAGGTTTTACTGCATTGGGTTAATAGTCATTTTTTTATTACATAAACAGAGCCCTGCAAAACGCAAAAATAAAAAATAATCGCTGGAGAAAAGTAACAACCTAACTGATTCTTAAAACAAAACTTAATTGGCAGATTAGCTTTTTCAAGGTGATTTATCCACACACTGCTTCCATTTGAGACTGAAGTCCGTAGCCTTTCCACTTAAAAATAAAAATTCACACTGCAGACTACAAGTGAAGATCCTTTACCCTATTTCCTAAATTAGTAAGTTTGCTAAAATTTCCTCTACAGTCCTAAGTGACATCATCCTTACTTACCAAAGGACAAAAAAAATAATTTGGCAATAAGAAACACCAGAGGCACCTTCTAACAATAAGATGCAGCTTCCTTAAAGCAACAGACCAGTTCCCGGCTATCACTACACTCAGTGTTTGGCATGCAGTATTTCTTGCGTATTTATTCTGGTGATCTCTTCCAAAGCTTACTGGACCTAACGGGCTTCAAAATCAAGTTCTAAAATGGAGTCAGGTCCTAAAATGAACAGCCCATACACAAGTTGTTCAAACTGAACACACTGTGGGAAAGAAATCCAGCAACTTATTGTTCCGCCTGAAACTTAAGAGCTATTTCCCTCTACTGCTGAGCTATCATTGCAACAGGACTGATTTCAGCTCTGAAACACAGAGAAATATTTCTGAGCAATCTCAATGTGTGTGCTGGATTTCAAGGACAAATTAGAGCACTTTTAATGCACTAGCTCTGCCATCCATCTGCACTGTAAGTTGTTCAGTTAACAGGCAAGAAACAGAGATACAAACACTAAGGTAAATCCCTCCCATTCAAATACACGTTTGTTTACACTCATTGGCAGAAGAAAGTGGGGTTGTAATTGTGTGCAAGCTGTATGATGCTATAAATCAACGTAAGTATATTTTAACGCTCAAGTAACCTCTCTATATAAACTTTGAAGCAGGGATTTTTCTCAAATAACAACAGCAGATTCCCCTCTTTGCAACAGGATGGATGCCGATAAAATCCACAAGCCCTCTGTGTCTACAACAATTATTCTGAGAACATCATACACCTGCAGTATTGAGGGTCAAATTTAAAACTGGAACCCAGCTGCACTTACAGTTAGTCAGCATGCAAGTCTCCCAGCTGCAATAAATACACCTACAGAAATATGGACAGAAAGCATAGACTCCAGACCTTGTTCAAATCCTGAATGCTGAACAACAGGCTCTAAGAATGTGCAAATGTATTGAGGAGATTAAAAGCACACAAGACACCTAAAGAAATTTTCAAAAGCAAGTAAGCAAGTTAAAAGCCTTTGAAAATTTTACTAAGCATCTGTTTGCATCTTTAGAAACTTAAATATATTTTAAATCCAACCACAGAGCATATTAAAGGCAAATTCAATCTGGGGAACTTCATAAGCATACTAGACCTCATATTCTGCAAAAAACACTTATTCACAGTTGTCTTAATGGAGGAAAG
Source organism: Opisthocomus hoazin (assembly GCF_030867145.1). Lineage (NCBI taxonomy): Eukaryota > Metazoa > Chordata > Aves > Opisthocomiformes > Opisthocomidae > Opisthocomus > Opisthocomus hoazin. The sequence goes on along the minus strand of NC_134420.1, from coordinate 16,366,903 downwards.
CTTTTTAAATGTCTCTCTTCTAGACTGCCTGGCATGAGAAAACAGGAAAAACTGTGCATGTGAATGAGTGATGAATCTAAGAACAAGAAAAGGCAGGTCGGTATAGGGGACAGCATGCGTAGCAGGGGTTCAGAATAAATGCAGTCATGCAACATGACCTGGGCAGTCATTTTTCCACTCTGAGCCGCAGTCTTCCCAACATTTGTCAGCCTAGTGAGGTTACGTGCTTTTTGGGTCAGAGAATCTCTCTTACTATACACCTATACAGGGGCTAGTCCACAGCCATAGTGACCTCTATCCATGCCTCTAAGCACTGCCACAACTCAGATACAAACCTGATTTCTACACTATGGCCCTCAAACCTCCCCAGCTCTAGACCCATTTTCTGATGGGAACCTGGTTAACCACATAATATTTAGAACAGCCTGAGCCTACTACTGGCTACAGTTTTTCCATCTATGTCTGTATACAACACCACTGTCCAAATCAAAGGGTCCTCAAATACCTAAAGTATGTTTAAACATTTTTTAATGTGCTTTTCTTTATATACATATAAACAATTTCTTTTAATATAGATAGACATAGAAGAATGCAAGCAGCAGGCTCTTGGGTGTATAATTGGCATTTTATAAAGGTCACCTTCTCATGCAGAAAGAAAGATTGCTGAAGGTTAATTTAATTAAATTCTACATTTATCCAAACTCTCCAAAGCAAAGACTTTAATAACAACCCTAAATAACAGCCAGCATTCTTAAAAGAACTTTGAGGACATGATGATCAGATAGGTTCTGGAGCAAGACAGAGAAAATCAACTGCAGTGTATATGTTTTATTTCTCAGTTCTTAGAGAAGTTTGTTGTCATTTGGGTGGTTTTGGTTTTTTGTTTTGTTTTGCTTTTTTAATTAAAGAAAAAAGTGTTGGGAGTAGTTCACTGCTTTTGAGCTTTTGCTGTTACCACTCCAAAACTTGTGTGTAACAATCACTGTTCAAAATTTAGCCTACACAGACTTTGGGATAACAATGACAGCCTTTCAGTCAGGACCTCTGTGCTGATGCATGTCAGCACAAAACCCAGCAGAAGAAATCCTGTAGCAATAAAACAGCCAAAACCCTGTCAAAGGCCAAGGTGATTTCAACCATTACATTTCTGGGTTCTTGCTGTGAGCATGCAAAAAATACAAACAGGGTGAAGCATGTGAGAGCTTATCACTCTCCTGAATTCAAGACAATGCGTAACACATGCATCCCAACTGCACTAGGATGCTCTACCCTGTACATGCCTAGTTAGCTCCAGGGTTGTCACGCACTCTGGACAGGGTGCTCTTATTCCTGTGAGCTCACATGGAGAAAAGAAGAAAGCATGGTTGGGAAAGAGGCCCTGCGGTAGCATCTGCTTCCACCAGGCAGGCAGAGCAGGAGGATCAGCTCTCATGGTAGTAAGGACAAACGGTTACACAGTTTCCAACTGAAAAGGTTAGACCATACCGCCACTTCCCCCATGTCCCATAAATCACATGCTAAAAGTTAACACTAGACTACTATAATTTTTAACGAAGCTTTGTTACACAGCACTAATTCTGATGCATTTGCCATCACCAGATCTGCAAAATGACACAAGGATACAGTGCCCTGCACTGACCTCAACTGAGAATCTACAAACATGGCTTTTCAACCCTGAAATTTAAACCCATTGTTCACAGAAACAGAATGAAAGGAAGGTAACAGCCCTGTGCAAAGGACAACTAGCGCAGCAGAGCACTCATCATGCTTCAGGAAACAATGTTTTGAAGTTCATTGGTCTGGACAAACCTGACAGATACCCTGAAGCAAAGGGCTGCGTATTGCTCATTCTTCTATTTGTAGGGTATCCCCTCCAACCCACAATGCCAGGTCAACTTGTAGAGAAGCAAAGGCCGAGATGGCTAGTGAGCCAGGAGAACAATATTCCCCTCTTCAGATTTTCTTATGAATAGCACACAACACGGTCCGGTTTCATAACAAGCTTCAGAGAAGTAAGGGGAACAGTCACAGCCTTTCACCACCTAGACAAACCCTGGTAACAAATTGTGTTCTCAGATAACCCAGCTGTTCCAACCTAACACACACACAAAGAGCCCATCAGGGTCCATGCTCTGTACGTTATTGTACTGACTAGTAAATTAGTCTTACAGCAGCACTGTTAAAAATAGACTAGTTATAAATAACGATTCCGTACCACATATTTCATTAGCAGCAGACATACTAGTAGAATCAGATATCTACTGTCCAGATCAATTAAAGCAATTAAGAACTTTGTTTCTGCAAAGAACCACCCTCTGCGCATAGATCTAGTGTAGGCCAGATCCTATTATATGAATTATTGGGGGAGTTACTGATTTTATTGGGAATCTGCCAATGTGCACCAAAATGACAGCAGGGGAAGTCTCTCATTCCCCATGTAGCTGCAAAACACTTCCATCCTCCCACTAGCTCTACGCATTTAATTAGATACCACAGCATGGTCAAGGAATTCACTGGAATTCATTGAACTGTATGTAGCCAAGACACCAATATTTGGTTCTGTTCTCAACAGGAGACAACAGTCACTTCCAAAATTTGTTCCTTAGCACCTGTCCTTCCCCAAATGCTGCAATGCTCTTTTCAATCTGGTGTGATCTATCAGAGAGTTTTTTGGCATATGACTGATTCCTTGCAAATGGGGGGGTCAAAAATAATCTGCATATCTCCCAATATACCACACATACACATATAAAACTTCACTAATATCTAGTGATTTGCAAGGAGTGGAAGATGATTCATCACGCTAGTTGCTCAGATCAGGTAGAGAGAGGAACAGGGCACAGAGATGTAGTCTCTGTGCTCTGCTTAGCTCAAAGTCTTCAGCTATGGGTCAGTATGGCTGACCAAACTACAGAACTTCATTATCAGGCATTGGCTCCTGAAAGTATATTTCCCACAGTTTACAAAAGATGAAAATATAGTCTTCTACATGACTGCATTAGTTCATTATTCAGGGCTGCATTTCATATAAAGATAAAGATTTATTTTTATATAATAAAAAAGAGTATTTGTGAAGAAATAGAAATCCCCCCCCTAATATTACCTGATACATACCTATCAGTAACAAAATACAATACATATTCATAAGTTTACATTTGTATTACCTTTCACATCTCTGTGCACATTTTCCAGTCTCTTCACTTGCCTAGGAAAGTTAATTTCAGACTTTTCCCCTCTGAAAAAAAAAAAATTATCTCCTTGTCAGAAGCTAAGGATGAGAATATCTGTTATTCCTACTAATTCCCCTTGTGCTTGTTTTCTTGGAAGCTCTCTCCAGAAAAGTACAGAAACAGCAAAATCTCTCAAGTCTTAGGCAAATGCTTCCACAAAAATAAAGTGATGAAAAAAACCACGTTGACTCTTGTGCTGCCATTCAGCGTGACCTGGATAGGCTGGAAAGTTGGGCAGAGAGGAACCTGATGAGGTTCAACAAGGGCAAATGCAGGGTCCTGCACCTGGGGAGGAACAACCTCATGCACCAGTACAGGCTTGGGGTGGTCCTGCTGGAGAACAGCTCTGCAGAGAGGGACCTGGGTGTCCTGGTGGACGACAGGTAGACCATGAGCCAGCAGTGTGCCCTGGCTGCCAAGAAAGCTAATGGCATCCTGGGGTGCATTAGGAGGAGTGTGGCCAGCACGTCAAGAGAGGTTCTTCTTCCCCTCTACTCTGCCCTAGTGAGGCCTCATCTGGAGTACTCTGTCCAGTTCTGGGCTCCCCAGTTCCAGAAAGATGAGGAGATACTGGAGAGAGTCCAGCGGAGGGCTACGAGGATCGTGAGGGGACTGGAACATCTCCCCTACAAGGAGAGGCTGAGGGTGCTGGGCTTGCTTAGCCTGAAGAAGAGAAGGCTGAGAGGGGACCTAATATATACTTAGAAATATCTGAAGGGTGGGTGTCAGGAGGATGGGGCCAAGCTCTTTTCAGTAGTGCCCAGCGACAGGACAAGGGGCAATGGGCACAAACTGAAGCAGAGGAAGTTCCGTCTGAACATGAATAAGAACTTCGTCCCTCTGAGGGTGACAGAGCACTGGAACAGGCTGCCCAGGGAGGTTGTGGAGTCTCCTTCTCTGGAGATATTCAAGACCCACCTGGACAAGGTCCTGTGCAGCCTGCTGTAGGTGACCCTGCTTTGGCAGGGGGGTCGGACTAGATGACCCACAGAGGTCCCTTCCAACCCCTACCATTCTGTGATTCTGTGACTAACCCAAAACTATTGATGCATTTAGGTTAAATTTACCAGGCTTTCTTGGCCTAGAAAAAACAAGCCCTGGGCAACAGAGCCTCCCTCTCTGTCCTTGTTGTGCCTCACAGTTTGATTCTTATGCATCTCAAAGACTGAGCTCAAGCTGATGCTTTTCCTGCAGCCAGGACAGGCGTAACACAATGACAGTTTGGGTTGGAAGGGACCTTTAAAGGTCATCTAGTCCAGATCCTCACATATAGAATTAAAAATTGAAGTATGCCCATTTGAGCCAATAGGGCAACATAAAGACTTAACACAAAATTTGTAGTTATCCACTTGACTAAACCAAGAGTGTCTCTGTCTTCTCTGGAGCTCTGCGTATTTGCACCACTTAAGCAGCTGACCTCTCATTTTCTTCTTGGGTCAAAAAAAAAAAATCTCTTAAACATGTCAGCTGGAATAAAGCCACATTAGTCTTAGACACAGAAGAGAAAACAATATAATCTCTGAAGTTTAGTATTTATCTACATGACCCAAGATGTTTATAAGATGCACTCCCATACTCCCTGTTCCTTATTGGGAATCCTAATATTAATCAATAGTAGCAAATACTTCCCAATGAGTTGCGAGAAGACAATTTGATTTTGGAGGAATTACAAAACCACTGCCATTTGGCATAAGATCGGTTTGCTTGTTTGTTGTTAAATAAAACACACATAGAGGAAAAAGGGAACAAATTGCATGTTAAATTATGTCACTTAATATCATAGAATCATAGAATAGTAAGGGTTGGAAGGGACCTTAAAGATAATCTGGTTCCAACCCCCCTGCCATAAGCAGGGACATCTTCCACTAGACCTGGTTGCTCAGAGCTCCATCCAACCTGGCTTTGAACACTTCCAGGGAGGGGGCATCCACAATATCTCTGGGCAACCTGTTGCAGTGTTTCACCACCCTCATGGTGAAGAATTTCTTCCTAATATCTAATCTAAATCTGCCCTCTTTTAGTTTAAAGCCATTCCCTCTTGTCCAATCACTACACACCCTTGTGAAAAGTCCATCTCCATCCTTCCTGTAGGCCCCCTTCAGGTACTGGAAGGCTGATCTAAGGTCACCCCGGAGCCTTCTCTTCTCCAGGCTGAACAGCCCCAACTCCCTCAGCCTGTCCTCACAGGAGAAGTAATCCAGCCCTCTGATCATCTTCGTGGCCCTCCTCTGGACCCGCTCCAACACATCCAACGTCCTTCTTATGTTGGGGGCTCCAGCTAGTGGGTGCTCAGATACTACACTGACAAGGAAGAAATACCAAACAATAATTAATTATTTTACATGTACAATTGTAGAGGAAATCCCAGAAACACGAACTTCAGCATAGCTACCATTTCATCCAATGCCTTCATTCTCTTTTAATACATCTGCCCTGAATATAAAAAGCAACCTTTTCTCCTTTATCACATACTCAAGACATCAGTAAAACTCAATAGCTAGCACATTACTCCAATTAAGCTCCAAATGAGTAAAACACATTTAGCTCTCCCTTTAACACACATTTAATCACTCTCCTCTCTACACACAAATTAAATCAATTCTTGTGGTGTTTTTTAGAGGATTTTTTTGAGTGGGATTTTTTTTTAAATGCAGTTATAAAAGTTATACCTTTACTGGAAAAGCAAGTATCTTTGTGAAGTGCAGAAAAGCTATGAAATAATAATGCAAGGAGAAGAAGGAGACACACAGGGGATGGAGGGAGCATGGAGAATGCTAGGTGGCCACACATGGCTTAATTGTCTGAGGAGAGAAAAATGCAGAAGGAAACAATGTAGTATTTCTAAAAAGGTTTTAAAACATCAGAAAGATAGCCTTCAAGTACTAATGAGTTCAAACACTTCAAAGGATACGAGTCATTGGGGGCAGACTCTCAATACACTACCTTTAATTTTAACAGTATCTTTTTAAGCTCATAGCCTGACATTATGCCTGCTACAGAACAGTTTCCAAACTTTAAACTTCCACTGCAGACTTAACAATGAAATAGCAAGTCTGCAGATGACACCAACCTGGGCAGTGTGGTCAACACACCTGAGGGATGGGATGCCATCCAGAGGGACCTGGACAGGCTTGAGAGGCGGGCCACGTGGATCTCATGAATCACAGAATCACAGAATGGTAGGGGTTGGAAGGGACCTCTGTGGGTCATCTAGTCTGACCCGCCTGCCAAAGCAGGGTCACCTACAGCAGGCTGCACAGGACCACATCCAGGCGGGTCTTGAATACCTCCAGAGAAGGAGAATCTACAACCTCCCTGGGCAGCCTGTTCCAGTACTCTGTCACCCTCAGAGGGAAGAAGTTCTTCCTCATGTTGAGACAGAGCTTCCTCTGCTTCAGTTTGTGCCCATTGCCCATTATCCTGTCGCTGGGCACCACTGAAAAGAGTTTGGCCCCATCCTCCTGACACCCACCCTGAAGATATTAAGTATTTATAATGTCCCCTCTCAGCCTTCTCTTCTTCAGGCTAAACAAGCCCAGCACCCTCAGCCTCTCCTCATAGGACAGATGCTCCAGTCCCCTCATCATCCTCGTAGCCCTCTGCTGGACTCTCTCCAGCAGCTCCTCAATCCCAAGCAGAAATACAGGCTGGGCAGAGAATGGATTGAGTGGCTACCAGGTTGAGGGAGGAGATTCTGCCCCTCTGCTCTGCTCTGGTAAGAGCCCACCTGGAGTCCTGAGTCCAGCTCTGGAGCTCTCAGCACAGGCAAGACATGGACCTGTTGGAGCAGGTCCAGAGGAGGGCCACAAAAATGATCAGAGGGATGGAACAGCTCTCCTGTGAGGAAAGGCTGAGAGAGTTGGGGCTGTTCAGCCTGGAGAAGGGAAGGCTCCAGGGTGACCTTATGGCAGCCTTCCAGTACCTGCAGGGGCCTACAAGAAAGCTGGAGAGGGACTTTTCACAAGGGCATGCAGTGATAGGACAAGGGATAATGGCTTTAAACTGAAAGAGGGTAGATTTACATTAGATATTAGGAATAAATTCTTTACTGTGAGATGGCGAGACACTGGAACAGGTTGTCCAGAGAAGTTGTGGCTGCCCCCTCCCTGGCAGTGTTCAAGGCCAGGCTGGCTGGGGCTTTTAGCAACCCAGTTTAGTGGAAGGTGTCCCTGCCCATGACACAGGGGTTGGAACCAGATTATCTTTAAGGTCCCTTCCAACCCAAACCATTCTATGGTTCTGTGATCTGATATTTAGCAATGTTTACTTAGCAAATACTTTTTTTAAATAAAAAAAACTAACTACAACATTAGTATGGTTTCATTAATATTCTCACCTGGTTAATATAAGAGCACAGAATGAGAAAGAAAACTAACAAGGCATGCATCTTGTTCTCAAATTAAGGATAATCTAGGAAACACACTACATATTTATGTAGTTCATCTTCTCAGTTCCATTCACTTCAAATAGATTATAATAATAGCCTTGATATGCACTGAGTGCTCAATGCTGAGGGGGTGAATAGTTGGAGGGGAAATAAGGAAGATTTCTAGCATTGTACAGTTTAATTTTTGTCTAGACTAAGTCTTTGTAAGCATATTGTTCTTCAAAATAAGAGTTATTCATATGGTGAATAATAGTTTGAGGAAGAGGAGGAAAACAACCCCCCAAAAAATCTCACCCAGTGCAATCATATGCCCATCTATCTCATACTAAAAAAAAAAAAAAATCCACTTGTTAGTTGAAGCCACGGGCAAAAGTCTTCCCAATGCATCCAAAGTACCAAGTGATCCACTACCTGAAAAAGCAATCTACCAAAGCAGCTTCCACGTGTCTGTAGTCAAACAAGCATGAATCTGATATTCTCAGTTCTACTTATGGCTCAGCCATCGATTCACCTTGATCCTGGGAAAGCCATCTGGAACAAGTGAGCAAAACACTCTGTGACAGCTCGCAGCAAGGCTTGTGGAAGCCCAGGAAGAATCAGTTTTCAGAAATTTTTAAGGGCAAAGGCACTTAGAAAACTAGGCCAAAAGAAAGCACAGCAGCAGCACTGTCATGTGTGCCAATTCTGATTGCAGAAAGAGCACAAGTCCATTAGAAAGGGTTTCAGCTCTTCTATGCCATCACCTCCCATATGTCTCTGGATGTCAGTTTATCTCTACTTCTTTTGACTAGGTAAAAAGATATTAAAAGCACAAGGCAGGTCAGAGACATCTTGCCACTTAAGCACAAATGGATTTAATAAATAAATCCACAAAGATAAAAATTGGGAGGTCAGTATTAATTACACAGTTACAAAAAATGCAAGTCCTAGAAAAGCACAGGTGCATCTCTGCCATTTCAGAAAGCCTCTCATCACAACAACATTCTTCCACCACCCACACAGCACACCTGGACCTAATACACAGTAAAGCATGCACAGATGTGTGTGCTCACAGCAGGCACTGCAAGAGCTTTGCAATGGCAGTGGGGATGGTCTCTCAATCAGACATCTAGAACATACCCTGAAAAAAAACTAGCTACTAGACAGCATGGTGCTTCTGTGACCAGATCAGGTCACTGGCACCGTAAATACCTTGCAACCCTACCAGCACTTACCTGGATCAAGATACAAATTAACTCACGCCTCTGATATACACTTTGTCCTTGCATCCTCTCCCTAAAACAGTCTTGTCCTTCCAAGAAAGCACAAGCATAAACTTGAGTTCTACTTTAAACAGTGAAGAGCATCCCAAATATAACACTTCGTACTTCCAGACCCAAGTTCACAGGCACTGCTCAATGGGCCATGCTGTTGGGAACAGACACAGAGAAGCCTCACCACCTTCAGAAGAAAGCAGTTCTAAACACCAGAGGTGGGTACAGGCAGCTGAGCTTAATCTCTCATTCAAGAAGGCAGAAGACACACCCCGCAAGCGACTGGGTGCCCTGCAGATCTGTGCCATAGCCATTCTGCCTGCAGAAAGCTACCAGGAACTCAGCCATGCAGTGGCTGGTTGGCAGACCCCATCTGCATTGCTTCCTAGAGGCCAAACAGGCAGCAAGTTATTTCATCCCAACAGCACCTCCTCCTTCCTGCAGTCATTACAACTCAAGGCCACCACAGGACAAAGAGCATCACTGCACACAAACACAACTGAGCACTACCGAAGCACCTCTGCGACTGTTTTTGCACTGGGGGATGGAGGGGAGCAAAAGTCAGCAGGACTCATGTCTGAGGGAAGCAGAAAAATCCCACAGGTGAGATGAACCCACTCGTCGATAGCTTCACTGCAAAGTCAAACAAGGCTGGAAGTGAGGTGATGTTTGACAGCACCCACCAAGCAGCCAGTTACTTTTAACAACTTTCTGCACATCTGGGCAGCTCAGGCAGAAGGAGCAGCCACAGGCCCCTCTCTGAAGAATTTCAGCACTGCACAGCAGCAGCACTGGCATGGGAAGGCAGGTTTTCCTGAAAGTCTCATGCCGCTGGTGATCCTCAGAGAACATGGAACCTACGACTAGACTGGCAATCACCCACACCTCTGTCTTCCCTTCCCCAGTTCAACACTGCAACTGCATTTATAGCCTACTCCCCCTCTCACTCACAGAACAATTGCAGCTCGAGTTCTCAGTGAAGGCAGAGCAGCCAGTGCAAATCACATGCATGTGCAGGTTTGCTGCCCTTTATGCTCACAGGAAAATATAGAGAGTCTTGACAACAGCACTCATACAGTTCTGTGGAGAGTCATCCCTCATATAAATAACCCATATACAACTATTTCTACTTATACTGGGTGTTGGCCTTTAACATGTCAACCCATTGCACGCATCCCCAAGCGTGTGTACAAAATCTCTGTGCAGTTTTACAATCTTTTTACCTTCTTTTTCTTCAGAGGGGAGGAGGTACAGTCTCTACACAAAAATGCATGACACTAAAGCAAGCCTCAAAACAACAGGCAAACATAAATGCTGTACCCTCTGTAGCGTGCAAAATGTTTAGAGCTGCCTTGTTCATCTCACTTTCACAAGCTGTGTATGAAGTTTATTTCACAAGCAGGCCTTGGTAGACCACTGTCTCACTCCACTGCTCCAGTTTGACCTCTAGTCTGAGTTACTGCACCTGTAAACTGGGAACAACAAATGCTAAGACAAAGTTATCAGGCACGTAGCACCACGCTGAAATCCTGCATGACAAAACTGAAAAGCTCAGGTGTGAGGTTTTGAAATTCCCACCTCAACAAGTTTACTCTCAACAGAAAAGGAGCTCTCTTCACATTGTCATCTCATCCAAACACAAGTCTGTGCATACAAGCCATCAGATTGCCTGCAGAGATTCAACAGGTCCATTCTGAGCACAACAGCCAGTGTATTTCTGGGCAGCTACATAACACTTCAGGCTGAACCAAAGTCAGGTACAGAGTAAAAACAGCTTCTTCAGACAGGCAGGCTGAGAGTCTCAGAGAAACCTGCTGGCTGCATTGTCCATGCATGGTATTGCAAGTGCCACCTGATGACAACAGACAGAAGAGCCCAGGGGGACTTTTACTGGGTGTTGCAGCAACAGGTAAGACAGAGTCAAGGACAAAGTACTAGTTCTGTCCTGAGTTTTAAAGCTATTAGTTTAAATAGATGCTCACTATCACCAAACTGTATGATGTACCTGAGAGGGCAACCAGCGGCTTTTTACACAAAGGTAATAGACAAATTTTACAGTAAGATCCTACTTCCATTTAGCATTCACAGGGTACATGAACTCTGTTCCTTGTATTTGTACAGTTCCATTGCAAACTCTAAACACAGCAGATAAACAACACTTCATGATCCTTCTCTCTCTCACAAAATTCCCGTCTTCCTTCTATGTGCCTGACAGAAAAGAGTCAGGAAGCTCCGAGAAGAGATAGTCCATTTTGCTGTTTTCTTCAGGTTTACTGCATTTTAGACATACAGATTAAATCTGTCTTTACAAAGGCCTCAGAAATAGCTACATTCCTTCAAAGGCAGATGCATGGATAACTTTCTCCTTTCCCCATTTCTATGAATGGCATCTTGTGGTGATGCAATACATTTATTCTTAACTTTAATGGACAGCCACACCAACTTGTTCCAGCTGAAAATACATTACCTAACATTATATGGTGAAGTAGCCTGAAAAATGACATCTGCAGGAACAAGGCATAGAAAAAGCCAGCTTCTGTGCACAAGATCCTGGGGGTTGAAGAGGTAGAGTGATGCACTGGTCACATACTTCTCTGTCAGGGGAAACTGATGGCATTTGGTTGACCTAGAGTATCAGTCAATCAAAAGTCAGTCAAGAAAAAGCAGAGGGAAAGGGGGAGAAATAAAGCTTAAGCTGCAGCAGTTATTTGCAGAGAGAATTATGGCTAAGAAGATGGTCTAATCCTTTGGGGATGCCTGCCACAAGCTGACTTGGGGGCAGTGCTGTGGGCCATCCTCTGTTCTGTGTCATATTAAGTCTTCCTTCTTAAAGGAAAAGGCAGAAGCTTGTAGGCAAAGCATCAACATGTGCACATGTGTGCAAAAAAAACCCAAACAGAAGAGGATTGGCCCACAGGCCAGATCTGGCCCAGCTGCTGACACAGCTGATCCTCTGAATTACATCACTAGTTCATGCCTATGTTTGTTACATCCTTCGTATCTCTATTTGATTCCCTGCTCTTCACATTACAATATACATTTTAAAAGATATATGTATTAATATCTACCAAATTATAACTCATCTCAGAGTTAAAGATTAATCTTATATCTGTGAAAGCTTGTTGCTGAAGCTCTGCTGTATTATCTGGAGTCATATGCTTTGTTATGAACTGCTATCACATGTGCCATGACCACACACTCAAAAGTTGAAGTGTGCAGAAAGATGAGAAACAGGAACATAAGAATAAAAGCAGCAGCTGTTAAATATCTGGTCTGCATTCACCCCCTTGCCCGCCCTCACCATGATAGTTTGCCGCTTTCGAACAAGTGATGAAGACCTGCATAACCCCTACTACACAGACAGCTGAACACCATGGCAGTAAGTCAGACCCAGAGCCTGAAATCCACTGAAATCTAATGACTGATCACCACCGACTTCGTAAGCCTTGGATCAAGCCCAACCTCCAAGTCTCATTAAACTCCTTTTTATATAAAAATCGATAGCCCTTTTGCCTCCTCCCTCAGCTGGGAGGGAAACAACAGAAGCACTTCTACAATCAGACATACATCTTATGCAGGCTAAAACAGTAAAGAGCTCCACAATGAGATTAATCAAAGTGAAGGAGTATAATAGACTTAAAAATGAGAGCACATTAATAACTGCTCCCTTGGGGTAAACAGAGCTGGTAATCGAACGAAGGTTCAGCAGAACTCCTTATCCGTCGCTGAAGCAGAATTAGCTCTGTAGCAACACGAATGAGCAAGTGATTGGCCTAGACAGTCACAGGCCATGGTGGAAAGGCTCCACAGAAATTCAATTCAACCATCACATACCCTGCAGAAGAGAAAGACACTCTTCTCTAAGAAAAGAGATCACATTTGTTGGTCATTTCAGTGACCAAAGCAATCCTTTCTCCACTATTACTCCAGGCCTAGCAGAGGACCCCAGGCTCCAGCTGGAATGAGTCATGCTTCTTCAGAGCAACTCATCTGTGAAGACCAGTTGATAGGTGTCCATTTTTCTTCTTCTGTTCCTGTGACAAAAACGTATCCTGACAGTTCTTTGCTGCCTTTGTCTTGGGTCAGGAAATTTGCCCAGAGAAACTCACTCTCCTACTGATCTTTCTTTTGTCAGCTTTGCAGCCTACAATGCTGTGATACTCTTTGAGATCGAACAGGAAAAAAACAAACAAACAAACAAACGAACGAAGTCTCATCTCTACTCAAAGTTATAATTTGAAAGTTCTGAAAACATTTCACTGACAAGCTAAAACACTGAAGTGAGAGAGGAGAAAAAGACTGGCTGTATGCAACTTTCCACTAGATGTTCTGGTTATGCAGGAGCACGCAATACCTTCGCCTTGCCCATCCTCCTATGGGCACTCAGTATATGCACTCAAAATCCTAACTGTACTTACCTTCAGAAGCCCCTTGAAGACAGCTGCCTTCATTTCACAGATGGGTAAGTGGTCCGACAGACAAGCTGGCTTAAAGTCAAACAGCGAGTCTGCAGCTCAGCACTGAACTGCATGAGATTGAGTTTTGCTTTTATTTATCTACCAGTTTTAGCATTTTTAAATTAATTTGATGAAAAAAAGGTTGGATAAGAAGGAAGGAAAATCACAGCATTATGAAGACGAAAAAGCCCACACGAGAGGATAAAAAAACCCTTCTGAACTTGCTCAAGTCTTCACAGCAGGGACTCTCATGAAACGAACTCCAGGACGCGAGACTTGAAGTGAGAATATACCCACAGTGACAAAAAATGGTAGAACAGCTAGATAACCCACTTACTCCCATAGCTGATCTTCCAAACGAATGGCAAGCTACAAGGAGGAATGCCAGCGGGACCCTGAAAGGTCTGTAAAACTTGGACAACAGTGGAATTAGTGAATTCAGGGGAGTAAAACACACTCCAAAACCCAGAGAGCCGACTCCCTGCTCGAAAAGTTTTGATTTTACATAACAGTCTCCTATTTCAAAAAGGCCTTTTTTCATTGAAGACACTTTCCCTCTGTTTATGAATATTTTTGTACCATGCAGACAAAGTCCACCTTTCATCATTACTACAGTAAGCAGTTAATGGTCCAAGCAAACAGACTGAGGTTCTTCCAAGCACGTTGTGAAGTCTTTGCAAAAAGACTCTGTCTGTCCAACAGGAGAAGCAGGTTCTGAAGCTGGGTCTCCTTCACAGCATCACACTCAACCAAATATATGTAAGGTACCAGCGTGAGAACCTCACAAAATGAGCATCAGTCTCCAAAGTAAAACGTCTCTGGTTGCAAATGCCGCATGACCTCAAGGTACACCCTCTGTAACAAAGTCAGTTGTTGCTCTAAGGACTATGATCAGGATTCAAATCACAACACTCCTGTATACAACTGGAGCCACTTAACTGCCAGATGCAGTTTCAGAGGGACATTGTGGCTCCCTGTACAGCCAAAGGAAAGAAATGGCAACTCCAATATAGCCCATCTTGTGAAAAGCCCTGTTTGACGAAATCTCCCTCTCCAAGTTCCCTTTCTCTTTCTTTTCCTTTGTCACCTGCCAAAGGAAGCCCTAAATGACTCATTAGATGCTTAATTCTTAGACAGCCTTAGTCATGCAGGTTAAGTTGAAGGTTTTACTCTTGACCGGAAAAAAATTGCTCCACAGCTGGAGCAGTCCCTGTAGCACCCAAGCATCTCCTTTGCAGGAAAAGCAACTTGCTGATTCCAAAAAAAACCTGGATAATAGGCAAGATACAGTTTCAGGCTCTAAACAGAATGAGATTTTGCTCTTAATAACCAGACTACTCCTCCCCTCCTCCTCCCAATGCAGTTTTCAGACTTAGATTCAGAACATTAAAATAAAGGTCTGTGTCAATTATAAATATGATGTAAAGTATAGAGTTTCCTTGATCTTCAGAGATGTTACTTATTACTCGAATTGCCTTATTGGCCCAATTCACATAATGAAGGGTTTTGAAAACACTACTTTGTTCTTAAGTGATAAAAAAAGCAATCACTATAAACAACATCCTCAAGTGTTGTTTCACCTACTGACTACGATTAGATGCCAATTTAGATCATAGAAAGCTGTAACACTTCAATTTCTGTGTACTATGATATTTTTACTAGGTTGCAGAGATTACCTACATAATTCTCTTTTCATTTTTTAAGCCATAAAACTATCTTCTGTCATATTTATGTGATGCCTTGAACAAAGCTTTTCAAAACTAAGCTAATGGAGCTTGTTCACTTTGCATTTTGTCTTGTTGCTTCTGTCATTTTTATGTTGCCCTTCCAGCACAGCAGAGAAGATCATACAGCGTCCCAATTCAAATGCATGACTCTGACCCTGGGAAAAGGGTTTCCATAAAACAAGGTCAAACAAAACAGAAAGCAGATAAGAATTATACTGCAGCCTTGTTTCTCACATAGGACAGGAAAATAAAGGCAGGGGAATTTAACCAAGAAAAAATATCTCCAGATAATTGTTAGTTTGAAGACATTATCATATTTTATGACAGTACTGGCTTCAGGCCTCAAAAAGAAGTAAAAGTCTCTTAGAACACGATAGAGGAAGAAGCCTATCTTTGACAAGAAATCAGCACAGGAACGTGCCCAAAGTGCTAACACAGAGTGCCCATGCAGACATAGCATTTTTAAAGATCAAATTTCGTAAATTAAAACAGTGCTTTTCTAAAGCTCTAGGCTTGCATGGCTAGGAATATGAAGCTCACTATGAGGAAACCCTTTTAGAAGTGAATTTTAAAAATCAGGATTGAACAGAATAGTTGTTTGGGGTTTGTTGTTTTTTTTTGGGGGGGGGGGGGGCGGGGTGGAAAAGCCATAGTCTTTTAACATCTTTCCTGCTATCAGAAAAAAATAACTGCAGTTGATCTCAGAGTAAGCATGTGACTTTTACACAAAAATAGTGACCAAGAACCTGGTATATAAGGCATGTACTCTGACACCCGCACCCCTTGCACTATCAAATACTTTCTTCAGTTGGCAGCACTTTCTACTGCAAAAACCCTTGCTACAGTCTAGTTCGTAAGCAGGGTGGAGATTGCCTCCCCCCCGCCCCAGATACACAGCTGATACATAAGCAAACCATTTCTCTTCCTTGTCTATAAGGCCTCATGAGTTGTTCATACAGCATTACCAGAATCTTCAGAAGGATGCTGTAACAGCATCCAGACATTCTCCAAATAGCCTCAGAGAACCAATGCTCATGCCCCAAGGGAAATCAGTGACAACTAGGTTCCTAAAACCCAAAGAAAGTTTTGGAAAAATCCTGTCCATAAAATAAACCAATCAAATTGTATTGCATTACTTCACGGATGCATGCTTTCCTTGATCAGCAAACAGCACAGGGACAGCAGGAGCTTGCCAGCTATGCTGAGGTGAGCTTTCCTGGCAAAGATGGCTTGCCTCAATCTCACAAAGAGCTACTTCCCTACTTTTTTGCTGGAGCCACAAGGTGCTCTAGCTGTACTCACAGAGCAGTTGGGAGCTGTGGAGCAAAAAAGCTTTTGGCTTAGGTTCTTGGGAGCTGTGGAGCAAAAAAGCTTTTGGCTTAGGTTCTTAAACATAGTTGGCTCCAGGGAAATACTGTAGTAAACATCAAACACATGATCTGCCGGCACAGACAATTCTCTTCTGTGCTGCATCGCTTCTGATACTGCCTATATCACTGTCGTATCCAAGTGCCTCCCAGCAGTGCACCAAGTGCTGCAGCTAATATCTGATGTTTAGTTTATTCTCTCTGTTCCCTGAGGGAGAATCATATGCACCACAGTATGAATTGTTTTGAGAGATTATAGGTTCTAAACAGGTACAGCCAGCTTCTTTTTGAAGCTAAAAGTATGTGCCCTGAATGAAAGGTGCTCAGGCACACCATACGCAACAAAAGTTAACTTCACAGACTAGGGCCAATATCCTCCTCTCCCTTCTATTAAAATAGTCTCTTCTGCAAAGAATATCTGTATTCTTCTGGAATAATGTTCTAGTGAAGCAAAAGCCAAATCAACCACTGTCCTACCATAAACATCCATGGAAGTTTTTACACCACACACTAGTGCTGAAATACACCATGACTGTACAGCCACAGCATTCACTGATTCTTATAAAGTATTTTGGAATCCCTGAACAAGAGGAACTATCAGTTTATCATCTGATCTAGGATACAGCCTTTGTTTCCTCTCTGCTTTGCAGACTGTCATTTTCATGTCACCTGCACCAAATGCTTGTACTCTCCTTGAACTAGAACAAGTCTTTTCTAGTTCCTTGGCAATACTCTACATCTCACTCTAATTTGGCTCCCTCAGCTGCGCACATGTTTACCCTTACACGTGGTTCCTGAAACAGGCCTGCCTAGCATATCTGACAAAATCTGAACAAAATTGCCCGAATAGTGATGTTAGTATGAAAAAGTCATATCTCTAGACAATGATACAGTTAAGTTTTATTAATAGCTTGTGCACGTGATGGACAGAAAACACTCCCTTAGAAATGAGCAAGATAGATTAAACAATTCCAATAACACTGCAAGAGAGAATTGCATTTTTCAATGCAGAACTTTTGCATAGGATAAGAATGGTTTCCAGAGGTGTTTGAAGGTTTTGTTACTGTTTTTTTGACAAGTCATCAGAATCTACAAACCTGAACACTAAAAATTCTTGTTCACAGACCAGAATATTTTCTGTATTGAGAAAAAGACAAAAAAAACAAGAATAGTTAAAAAAAGACATACCCTAACAGAGAGGGCATAAGAAAAAAACTAATCAGTTCTGCTCAAAAAGAGCTATTCTATAATTCCCTAGCAAACCCACAAACAGCAATCAATAAAAGTTCCTAATTCTCCACCTGTTCATGTAGCTTTCTTCTCCATGAAGAATTAGGGTCCACACTAAGAGCAGAAAAGAAAAAAAAAATTACAAGAAAAGAGACAACAGCATCCCTGTAGTCTTAATACTATTTCAGATTTTAAACAATGAAAAGTCTTCTAAGAGCCAGAAAGTCACATTTGAATCCCATATGTAGGTCAGAGACAAACTGTTCTTTCTAAAATACATTAGCAATTAAAATTTAGAGATTTGATTTAACTTCACACAAAAAAGTTTCCAAAGATGCACATCTGCCATCTCCGCTGTGCTAGTGGACTGAGATGCTGTGAGTGCTAGAAGCACTGTCAGAACAGGAACCTAGAGATCCTGGAAGTCTAGAGCTCAGCCCCCAAGCTGCTAAGTCCAAAGCCACTGAACAAGTTCTGGTGACAAGCAGATGTTTTAAACTGCAGGGGTCCAGCATGAATAACCATCCGATTTTCATGGATGAAAAAATCAAGTCCGAGGTGCACAGCACATTGTTTTTATCACAGTGGTCTTCTCTAGAAAGAGCACCTCCAAGTCACTGAGGACTCATCTCAAGTACGGCAGCAGGTGAAAGTGTCAGCCAACACAAGCAGGGCAATGGAAATGATGAGTGTATAAACATGTAAGTAAAATAAAAAAAGATTCTTCTTGGATTTTGATGAGTGCACTATATGAATAGGATTGAGGTAACTCAAAAACACTATAACCAAACAGAAGAGCAATTCCCAGGGGAAACTTGTATCCCAAGTTGAAATTCCACCTGTACTCATCTCCGGTGTTTTACTTGTTTTGCCATGCTGTCATCTCTATCACAGAGCCAGTGTGATTTCAGAAATGCTTAACACACAAAACAGTTCTATCCCTACATAAATAACATAAATACTTTTCTTGCAAGAAATCTTCAAAATCCCAAACCTCTGCAAAATGCTACAACAGAATTTGCACATATCTTTTAGTTCTGATTGCATGACAATCCACTTTGAATTGGCTCCCATGGTAACCGCAACATTAAGGTCCCCAGAGAGCCGTCTTGCACACATACACAAGATTGGAAGGGATGAGTCTGTGGCTTTGCAGTTGAAGAGACAGGACAAAAACTTGATTCAGTGCAGGCAGTCTCTCCAAAACAATATCCTCCTTTCAGCTAACAGGATTCAGAAAGACACCATTTCTTTCCCTTAGGAACAGGATTCAGCTCACATGTCATCTCCAGGACTAGAGCACGCACTTCTCTTTAGGAACTGACCTTTGCTACTCTCTTCCCTCACATCCCAGTGCAGCCTAACTGTAACACATGTACTTACATCACTTCACTAGGAGCTTTTTGTTCCTCAGCAAGACCCTGCTTTGTAATTTTTCTAGTTGCGTTGCTGGAAGCCCAAGGAAGCCAAGAAACAAAGCTCTGCATATTTTTTCAGTCAACTGGAGAGCTAGCTGCTCTAGAGAAACACTGTGGTGTAGTCAGCCCAAACATGCAGCTCAGGGAATGTCCCCTCCCCTCTTTCCTTTGCCATACAGATGGCTCCAACACTCCTGAAAGCAAAGGCATCCTTTGTTCACTTGTATCTCATCAAATTCCCTTTCCCAAGGGCATGCCTCATCTCACAGCTTCAGCTCCCTCACTGATGATTTTTCTCAACTGGCCACTCTAAGCTGCTGCAGGATGAGACAATACCATGCTTCTGCAGCACACTGCGTTTCAGGAGCAAGGGAATGAAATACATCTCTCCTGCTTCGTCAGCTTGAGAAGATGGAGCAGTAATGACTAGACTGCAAGCAATGAGGCAGCACTTACTGTTCCACTGCACCACTGTGCTGTTCACTGCCACACACACAAAAAAGTCCATGTCTTCCTCATTTCCACCTGCTAGAAACTGCATTTCATGCAGGGACTTGGTCTAATCAGAACTCAGAGATGCTCAAGAATGTGAGCTGATTTAAGAACAAAACAAAACACCATACTTAGGTTGTCAGTACCTTTTTGACCTCTAGCTTGCTGTGGGGTACACACTATGACAGGCATCACAGATTTTTAATGCAAAAAGATGTATGTGAAAGGAATATTTATCATCCTTTTCATGGAACAACCCTTAAAAATTGAGATAAACATCCCTAGAAGAGGCACTTTTACAACATACCACTGAAAGACAACTCCACTAGCGTCCCTCCTTTCTAGCCCCCTGTAATTTATTACAGCATCATAATATTCAAACTCGGACTCTAGCAAGACAGAAAGAGGCAGGAAAGTAGTTTGAGCAAGACCTGTATCAATGAGAAGCGTTTTTCAGGAGAAAGATCGGAAAGTGATGGTTCACTCTTTGCCCCAAAAGAGGTTATGTTTCTCAGCAAATTAAACCCTTTTGTTCACCTTCCAAACGTATTTTGGCTGAGCTGCCAACTTCCAGAAAAGAGGCAGGAAATAGCAAATGAAATACACTATAATTAAAACCATAAAAGCTATATAAACTTCTAGGCTACTACATAAGACTTCTGTTGAAAATAAGGGGTTTTGTCTATTATTTTCTAAAGTTGTTCTGCTTAACATTTACACAACTTCAATTACTCATAGATAAAAACAATGCACACTCTCTAATGAAGATTACTATGAACACTATCCTTCCTTTGGGAAAGTATCTTCAAGTAGATGAGCCAGAGATACTTACGCAAGCAACAGGTATTTTTGATTCAGTTTCTCAGAAGTGAGAAATAGAAGAGAATTTAAAATTCCTGCCCATTTGGCACAGGGCTCTTTCTGCGCCATGACATTGTTATTCACAAAGTGGATTCAAGTCCTGAACATATCTGCTACTTTACATCTGGTTCCTGTTATTCTAACCTCAGAAGCAAACTGAAAAGAAAAAAAAAAAAAAAAAATCTGATTTCTGCTGATTGCTTACACTTCCCTAAAGTTCCCTTTCTTCGTTCTATCAGCCCAGTTATTTAGAGGATATTACCCTACTCCAACAAAGAACTGAAAAATATGAATTTTTCCAGTCAAGGCAAAGGCTCTAATGGATCAAAACGCTTTCTCTAATTAGAGTTCATCAGCTCCTGCTTCATATCCTAACTACTCCACTGAACACTGAAACACCCTTACAGTTCCGTTACTATGCCTGTTGTATTAGTGATAAGTCAGACACGTACGTTCAACCTCAGAGTTCAGTTCTACCTTCCTAGAGACAACTTTTCATACATGAAGTATCAGATTCTTCTTCCTCTAAACTTTTGTCACAGCTATTAACAACTGACACTGGGCCAGTTGCCTCTGAAGAACGAGCGGTCAGAGAGCACATGCAACATCCTGTCTGCCTCAGGGAATAACCAGAAAACTAGCAGTACAACATCTGTATATAAAACAGCCAGTCTGCTGCTACTCCCTGTCCTCTGTACAGTCGTGATTGCCCAAAGCAGACTTACCGTCAGAAAAGACAGGATCAGGCTCTCCTCAGTTACACCACAGGAGTCCTACTCATTTCACTGGGATTTGCTTATTTAAATCAGAATAGCATGCAACTTTGTATGACCACAGGCTTACCCAATGCAGTTAGAAAGCAAGATCTGCAAGCAAGTTAATGAGTTTGTGAGGGCATGCTAGTCTACTAAAACAAACACTGCTCAAGCAAATTCCTACTGCTTATAGAATCATAGAAAGCTTTGGGTTGGAAGGGACCCCTAAAGGTCATCTAGTCCAACCCCCCCGCAGCGAGCAGGGACACCGCTAACTAGATCAGGTTGCTCAGAGCCCTGTCCAACCTGGTCTTGAATGTTTCCAGGGACGGGGCCTCCACTACCTCTCTGGGCAACCCGTTCCAGTGTTTCACCACCCTCATTGTAAAGAATTTCTTCCTTATATCCAGCCTACACCTACCCTGGTTTAGTTTAAAACCATTACCCCTCATCCTATCACTGTTGTCTCTCCTAAAAAGATTGTCCCCAGCTTTCCTATAGGCTCCCTTTAAGTACTGAAAGGCTGCAATCAGGTCTCCCCACAGCCTTCTCTTCTCCAGGCTGAACAAGCCCAACTCTCTCAGCCTGTCCTCATAGGAGAGGTGCTCCAGCCCTCGGATCATTTTTGTAGCCCTGCTTTGGACCCGCTCCAACAGTTCCATGTCCTTCTTGTGCTGAGGGCTCCAGAGCTGAACACAGTACTCCAGGTGAGGTCTCACCAGAGCAGAGTAGAGGGGCAGAATCACCTCTATCGACCTGCTGGGCACGCTTCTCTTGATGCAGCCCAGGACACGGCTGGCCCTCTGGGCTGCCAGCGCACATTGACGGCTCATGTCCAGCCTTTCGTCTATCAGTACCCCCAAGTCCCTCTCAGCAGAGCTGCTCTCGATCCTTTCATCCCCCAGCCTGTATTGATACCGGGTATTATCCCGACCCGGGTGTAGGACCCTGCACTTGGCCTTGTTGAACCTCATGAGGTTCACACAGGCCCACCTCTCCAGCTTGTCCAGGTCCCTCTGGATGGCATCCCGTCCTTCTGGTGTCTCAACCGTACCACTCAGCTTGGTGTCATCTGCAAACTTGCTGAGGGTACACTCGATGTCGCTGTCCATGTCATTGATAAATATATTGAACAGCACCGGTCCCAGTACGGACCCCTGAGGGACTCCACTCATCACCGGTCTCCATCCGGACACTGAGCCATTGACCACTACTCTCTGGCTGCGACCATCCAACCAATTCTTTATCCACCGAATGGTCCACCCATCAAATCCATGGCTCTCCAATTTAGAGAGAAGGATGTTGTGGGGGACCATGTCAAAGGCTTTACAAAAATCCAGATAGATGACGTCCACTGGTTTTCCCTTGTCCACCCTTGTTGTTACACTATCATAGAAAGCCACTAGGTTGGTGAGGCAGGACTTGCCCTTGGTGAAGCCATGCTGGCTGTCTCGAATCCCCTCCCTGGCCTCTATGTGCCTTAGCATATCTTCTAGGATGATCTGTTCCATGATCTTCCCAGGCACAGAGGTGAGGCTGACAGGTCGGTAGTTCCCAGGGTCTTCCTTTCTACCCTTTTTGTAAAGGGGCACGATGTTTCCCTTTTTCCAGTCACTGGGTACTTCCCCTGACTGCCATGACTTTTCAAATATCATGGAGAGTGGCTTGGCAACTACATCAGCCAGTTCCCGCAGGACTCTGGGATGCACCTCATCAGGTCCCATGGACTTCTGTATGTTTAGGTTTTTCAGGAGGTCCCGAACCTGGTCTTCACTTACAGCTGGAGGGATTTTACCCTCCTGGTCTCCTTCATGCCATCCATCGACTTGGGAGGGGTGAGGAGAGAGGTTGCCAGTGAAGACTGAGGCAAAAAAGTTGTTGAGTACCTCAGCTTTCTCCTCATCTGCTGTTGCCAGTTTGCCGGTCTCGCTCATGAGCGGGGGCACGCTTTCTTTGACCATCTTTTTCCAGCTGACATACCTGTAGAAGCCCTTCTTGTTATTTTTTGCATCCCTTGCCAAGTTCAGCTCCAGCTGTGCCTTGGCCTTCCTGACCCCATCCCTACACAACCGGGCAGCTTCCCTATACTCTTCCCAGGAAGCCAGTCCCTGCTTCCACTGCCTGTGCAGTTCCCTCTTCTTCCTTAGTTTGACCAGCATCTCTTGCCTCAGCCATGCCGGTCTCCTCCCTTCTCTGCCCGACTTCTTACACTTGGGGATCGAGAGCTCTTGCGCTCTCTGGAATACATCCTTAAAGACCTGCCAGCTCTGTTCTGTTCCCCTGTCCCTGAGGACCGTTTCCCAGGGAGTCCTTCTGACTATCTCCTTGAAGAGCTGGAAATTTGCCCTCCTAAAATTTAGGGTCCTGACTATGCTCTTCGTTATTCCCATTTCCCTCAATAGCATTAGTTCCACCAGCGCGTGGTCACTGCAGCCCAAGCTACCTCTGATCTTGACATCCCCAATGAGCTCACTCGCATTGGTGACCACCAGGTCCAGTATTGCATCGCCTTGGGTAGGGGTGCTTATTACCTGGCTTAAGAAGTTGTCCTCAATGCATTCTAGGAACCTGCTGGATTGCCTACAGCTTGCCGTGATGCTTTTCCAGCAGATGTCGGGGTGGTTGAAGTCCCCCAGTAGGATGAGAGCCTGCAAGCGCGAAGCCTCCTGGAGTTGGAGGAAGAATGCTTCATCTGTCAGCTCCTCTTGATCTAGCGGCCTGTAGCAGACACCAACCACTAGGTTCCCTTTGCTGCCTCTCTCTCCGATTCTTACCCATAAGCTTTCAACCTGCTCGTGGTTATTCTTCAGGGACAGCTCTTCACTCTGTAGTGTTTTTTTCTTGATGTAAAGGGCAACACCCCCGCCCCTCCTTCCTCGTCTGTCCCTTCTGAACAGCCTGTAGCCATCAAGAGCTACATTCCAGTTGTGGGATTCATCCCACCAAGTTTCCGTGATGGCAATCAGGTCGTACTTCATTCGTCATGTCTTGTATTGCCTGATAGGAAACTAGGAACAAACAGCATTAGCACTGCAACATTCAAGAATTCAATAGAAATGCATGGTAAGACAGAAGGGTTGTTCCTGCATCACTCCTTGCTTGCTGTGTTTGACATCAGTTGTCAGTACTTCCACAGAACCTGCTCTATTCTACTCTTGCTCCATCCCATACCAGTTACCCAGCAGGCAGTCCAAGAAACATCACCTCCGAAATAAAGAGGAGGGACAGGGGGGAGATACTGCACACTCCCCTGGTGCCCTCTTTCTCAAAGTCATATTGCAATACCTCCCACAGTAGCTTCTGCTTGTTGCTCTCCTTTAAAAGGAAAAAAGGAAGCATTACCTTTGCCTGTGGGTGTCAATGAAACAAACAATCTCAAAGCTCAAGAGAATCAAAATGCACCCTCACTTGGAGCTCCCTGTAATCAATCCTATAGGAAAGGGGACCATAGCTAGTGACTACCATAGTAGTCAGCATGGATTCACCAAGGGGAAATCATGCTTGACCAATCTGATAGCTTTCTATGATGGCATGACTGGCTGGGTAGGTGAGGGGAGAGCAAGGCTTTCAACACAGTCTCCCATAATATCCTCAGAGGGAAGCTCAGGAAGTATGGGCTGGATGAGAGGTCGGTGAAGTGGATTGAGAACTGGCTGAATGGCAGAACTCAGAGGGCTGTCGTCAGCGATGCTGAGTCTAGTTGGAGGCTGGTAAATACTGGTGTCCCCCAGGGGTCAGTACTGGGCCCAGTCTTAACTTCTTCATCAACGACCCGGATGAAGAGTTAGAATGTACCCTCAGCAAGTTTGCTGATGACACCAACCTGGGAGGTGTGGTAGATACACCAGAAGGCTGTGCTGCCATTCAGTGAGACCTGGACAGGCTGGAAAGTTGGGCAGAGAGGAACCTGATGAAGTTCAACAAGGGAAAGTGCAGGGTCCTGCACCTGGGGAGGAAAAACCCCATGCACCAGTACAGACTTGGGGTGGACCTGCTGGAGAGCAGCTCTGCAGAGAGGGACCTGGGTGTCCTGGTGGACGACAAACCATGAGCCAGCAGTGTGCCCTGGCTGCCAAGAAGGCCAATGGCATTCTGGGTTGCATTAAGAGGAGCGTGGCCAGCACGTCAAGAGAGGTTCTCCTTCCCCTCTACACTGCCCTGGTGAGGCCTCATCTGGAGTACTGTGTCCAGTTCTGGGCTCCCCAGTTCAAGAAAGATGAAGAGCTACTGGAGAGAGTCCAGCAGAGGGCTACGAGGATGATGAGGGGACTGGAACATCTCTCCTACAAGGAGAGGCTGAGGGTGCTGGGCTTGTTTAGCCTGAAGAAGAGAAGGCTGCGAGGGGACCTAATAAATGCTGATAAATATCTGAAGGGTGAGTGTCAGGAGGATGGGGCCAAGCTCTTTTCAGTAGTGCGCAGCGACAGGACAAGGGGCAAGGGGCACAAACTGAAGCAGAGGAAGTTCCGTCTGAACATGAGGAAGAACTTCTTCCCTCTGAGGGTGACGGAGCCCTGGAACAGGCTGCCCAGCGAGGTTGTGGAGTCTCCTTCTCTGGAGATATTCAAGACCCGCCTGGACAAGGTCCTCTACAGCCTACTGTAGGTAACCCTGCTTCGGCAGGAGGGTTGGACTAGATGACCCACAGAGGTCCCTTCCAACCCCTGCCATTCTGTGATTCTGTGATAGCTAGCACTAGACAGCTGCTACTACTACTAGAGCCCGGATCCCTTTTACCAGGTCCTCACGAGAGACACATCCCACTTGAAAGGCTGTGGCAGGTCCCAGGTACCAGTGGAAGCCAGCACCGATATCCAAAGCAGACACCCTGCCTTCCTTTACTGCACCTCACTGCTGCTCCCAGAACCACTCCCTCACATGGCTGTTCGTGTGTTTCAGTTTTGTTAACATTAGCATCTTCCCCACAATAAAACTCCACAAAAAAAAACAAGGGCCTTCGTAAAAACACAGTTGGCCATTAGCATGGGATAACCTGACCGTGGCGTGGCAGACACATCTGCCCCATGGAGAATCTTCTGAAGCCAAACTGCAAGCCCACAAGTCAGCAGCAACACAGATATCCCCAAAGCTAGCAAACATCTGCCTCTTCTCACAGTTCTCAGGTTCTGCTACATTTTCTGTTACAAATTTGCACAAAGGATCTCCTCTTCTCACAAGGAAAAGGAAGAGGAGCCCAGAAACTGAAGGAACATGTTAGTGCAAAAAATTTCAGTGGGTTTCTTTGGACGATGTAGAATTTCTGTATTGGTGATTGAGTGACAAGGTACCAAAATACATCGGTGCTCTTCAGAAAGCAGGAAGACAGCACTTACCCTTTTTATTCCAGGTTGTTCATTTAATCCTAGACAAATAGGAACTTCACACATTTTTCAAGCATTTCATAAAGTAATAGCAATAAAATATGTAGGTAAGGAAGCTGTTTTACATTAAATAGGAAAAAAAAACCCAACAGCCTGGACTTCGTAGTAAAAAGATTAAAGTATGCAAGTAAGGGGGTGGGAGGAGGGCAAGAAATGAGATGTCACATACTGCAAAGAAGGAAAGCTATTGCATATTTAACGGAGTACAAGACATTTATTTGTAAACCCATTAGATTCTGAAAGAATACCCATCTTCCTTCCTAACCATTTCCCTCTGTAATGCAAGGGGGGCCCACACTGAAACAGCCCACCACCCTCCAGAAAGGCTGCAGTTCCTTTTCCAGGGGCACTGTATCCCAGTTCCACAATAACAAGCCCTGCAGTTTACTAGCTCTTCTTATCCCAAAACACCAAAACCACATCAAAATCCCACACTTCACCAAAGCAAAGAATAACAAAAAAACCAGAATCCCACCTCAGCATCTGTACTCCTGTGTGTCCCATGAAAATTGCAAGGGAGCAGACCTGTCTACATTAGGAAACACGCAGATCCTGCAGTTCCTGAACTGTCTGGCCTCACTGATCTGGCCTCAGTGTTAGACTACATATGTTGTCTGTTGTCCCATGGCCATACCAGCCAGTAGTCTGGAAGAAAGGAAAGCAGTGGCTGACATCCATGACAATCAGAATATTCTTCATCTCGAGGAAAGAGGGAGAACTTTATCCAGGGCAGTGCAAGAGAGTCGCTCTCTTTGTCGCTCATCAAAATAGCTTATAAACTTCATCAGTTAAGGCACATATTTCGATTCTGGTGTGAGTTTTGAATAACAAAATATTTCCCCCCTTTTCTGCCAGACCACTGTCTAAAATTACTCATTTTTACCACAGCAGAAAGAAAACAAAGTTAAAATGCTGACAAAAATGTTGCTTGAGAGCTTCAAGTAATTGCAGCCTCAGACCTCTTCCTTACAACCAGGACTGTATTTCGAAAAGGAGAAGAACAGGCAGAGGGAAAAGTCACACCACACATTCACAGAACATGACTCTGATCTGTCTGAAGGAAAGGCCAAACTTTGAGTCTCTCCTGTCCAAAACAGACAAGGACACTCACACCTATTAGCTTTCCTATGCTAGCACCAATCCACTAAAGTCATCTCTTTCACAAATCTAAAGGACACAAAAAGGGTACATGGGTGGGAATGTGGGTCCTCCACCTTCTGACAAATTTGATTAAAATTGGCTGAGTCAAACATATCAGCATGGAGTGACTGTCTGCATGTGCCCCGACAACCTCACACACAGCATGATCTTGTAAGCTCATTTTTTCAAGTGTAGTTTCCTAAGGAAACATGGGAAGGAAAGGCATTTTCACTGGCACTCCAAGCAAAAACATAGTTTCATCTGGCACCCTTCACAAGTACTCAATTAGTTTCCAATTCAAGAACAGAAAAGAACAAATTAATTGACCAGTAAAGTCTTAGAATAAGTCTGGTACTGTGCCATCAAATGGAAATGAGGGGAATCGGGCTACAAACACCCCTGCTGAAGGCATCCAAAGTCATCCTCTGCCAATGCTTTTCCCACGGGATACCTTTGGTTCTCATCGAAAGAGCCAACACAGTAATTGCAAGAAAGACTGTAGATTTGAATGCCTGTACCAAGAGAATTTCCAGCAGTCAAAATCCACACACACAAAGCCAGTGAGCTGACATACAGACATATACACACATATCAGGCTACCAAGTGGTCCAGCCTACACAAACGCTAACCAAAGCGCAAATCAGTACTGTAACATGCAAATCAAAAGTGGATGGACAAAAGCCACCACAAAGCTGCATTCTGAAATCCATCTTTACACAGGATGTTAATCAGAATGAGTAAGCGAGTGAACATTTTCATTTCTGTGTGTGCAATATTCCCCAATGGTTCAGTCATTACAGCAAGAACCCAAGCCTTTAAAGACAGATCTGCCTAAGAAGCTGAACACTTCAGAGAGTAAAATTAACTTGGTGGTTAGCTTCCCTTCCCAAAGAATTGTATTAGACAATTATCTACAGAAGTCAAAATCAGGCCAACATTTAAGGGCCACAAGGGGAATAACACAATGATTGCAAAGAAAAAAGCAAACAATGGCTAGGTGCTTGTACTTGTTTGAGTCATATACACAGTGGCATTCATAATGAATACTAATTTTGAGTTCTGCTTTATAAGGCATATTCCTAAAAGGAACTTATTTCCTAATTATGAGCTCCAGTGACCATGCACATTAAACAACGAAAACAAACGGCAGTAGATATTAACATTGTGACAGTCCCATTATCTCTCAAGCAATGCATGAGGATAAGGCTGTTAGCCATCCTCATAGGCAAAATTTACTTGAAATGTCATTTCTGTCCAAGTTCCTACAGCTGTCAGTTTACTCTCCCTCTATCCATACCAAAAGGAGGCAACTGGAGAAAACTGAAGTAAAGATTGAAATTCTTACTTACCAAGAATACCCCTAGTTTAGAGATAAAGTCCTTAAAGTGTTCTTGCTAGCTCTTTAAAAGCAAAAACCAGAAACAGTCACCCTCAAAAGAGACTGGGAAATGACTGGAATTTTTGCCTTAATGATGTAGAACTTTTAAGGGATTCCCTGCTCATCGTCCTCCTTAAAAATGCAGGGGCAGCAAAGACTTGATCTTCTAGGCTACGTGTTCTTCAAGAACATGAAGCATTGCTATTTTGCCACAGAGCACTTCAGGCATTTAACAGTCCTTCATTACCTCCTTAAGAGCCTTCATCTGCAAACACAGCAGTACTGCATTTCTCAGCTGCAAGGCTTTAAGAAGTATCTTCCAGATGTCACCTCAAGGCTCAGCTGAGTGCAACAAGCAAAAGCAGAAGCTTGATGCTCAAGAGCCCCAGCATACACAGCTCCCTTGACAGGACTTTATTTCCTATTTTACTAGATGTATTAAGCAAGAATGAGAGAGGCATGACAGTTTCTGAAGAGATTCACTTACAGCTTCAGCCTTGCAGCGGATGAATTTAAAAGCCAAATGATATTACTGAGAGCAAGAAAACACCATCTAACTTGGAAGCAGTGGGAAAGTAAAAGATGTGCAGCCTATGGTAAAGTTAAAATACCCCCTCATAAGACAAAACCATGCTACTTAATGGGTTTGTGCCTGCTGCATTACTGCTTTCCCAGCACCACAAGTGATTCCAGACAGACATCAAGCTCAAACAGAACAAAAGCCCATAAGTCTCAGAGGAGGTAAAATCTACTGTTTTATCAATGGCATAACCTATTATTGCTGTATTTCCTAATGCAGCTTTTAGCTTAAACATGCAATAACTGGCACAATACCATCATCGCAGGGCTGAAACCAAAAACTAAAAAAAGCTACAAGACTGCACAGAGAAATCACAGGCTTCTCCCAGGACATCACCCATGACAGACACATGGACAATGAACAGTTATGTCTGGAAGACACTCCAGTTATCCCCACACAGTGCAAGAGACCTGCACTGAGAGAACAGCAGCTCATTTCAATTAGGGGAGCAGGACTGCTCAGTTACTCCTCAGTATCTCAAATGTTAAAGATTAACCTCTAGCAAGTCTTCCAGTGATTATACAGAACAGACTTCCAAGGACAATAGCAAGTGATGAAAGAATATTCCGAGACAAGACTGCGTAAGACTTTTTGCCTTCTATGCACTGTTGCATCTTCTCGCCAGGTGTAAAGGATACAAGCTGGCCCTCATCTTAGTCTGAATTCCTGAAGAGACACACAAATAGCAGTAATACAGGGATATGCTTAAAAACAGGATTCCAATGCTGATTCATATTGAAGCTAGGACAGAGAATGACACGTTCTCTATAGCACATTTCAAAAGTTTTGAACAAGACATCCAATTTACATTTCTTTTAATAAAAATAGATCTGCTTTATTCAGAATTGCTGCTGTTCCTATTGTACTTCGTAAGAAATGCAAATTCCCAGAAGAAAAATGCATTATTCACTTCCAGTGTGTGAATCAAGGAAGATTTGCATATATTAGACTGACTCAGAGGTGAGTTCAACTAATGCCAGTCACATGAAAAATTAACCATAGGATCTACTCATATTGCAATAGCAATGACTGACATCATGCAGCAAGAGAAATATTTTGACCTATCATATGACACTCCCAACATGTAAGGATTTCTTTTTCTATGTGAGCACATAAGCGTAACCTAGCAACAGCCAGAGCCTTTACCCTCTTTCACATGTACCTGACCCCAATAAAGCACATCTTTTGTCCCAAACCTTAACAGCTTTTTCTGGCAGAAAGTAGTAAAAGAACGGGAAGGTTTACTGGCACTTCAAGTCCATGACTGCAATCCTGCTTTTTTGTCTTGTTTCTTCCACTCAGGATCCTGAGCCCCATCTCATGGTCACCGTGACCCAGCCTTCATATCCCCGTATGTAAGCAGAATGCCTTCCACTTTTGCTCTACACATTGCTTGTTCATAGCGCTTTCTTTCCCCTCACCCAGCCCCTCACACATACAACCTTCCCCAAGTTATTTCCATCAACCAGAAGTAGATGGAAGCTGTCTAAATGCAGCCCAACAGGAACAAACCTGTAAAGCAAGTAAGCTGTTCCCAAGCGCCCCATCACCCACATTTTGGGATGGGGTACTTTATAGACTAGACTATGAGCATCATATGTACTCCTGGAACACAGCTTCCATTTTAGTATTATGCGAAAAGGAATCAAATACAAACACACACTCTGAAGCTACTCCATTATTCAAGTAATGCAGTAAGGTGGGACAAACAGGCAAATTAGCTTTAAAAAAATGCACTCCTAATGCACATTAACTGTCCAATACTGGTGCATACACAGAAGCCCTTGGTCTAATTCACACTGCATTTATTGCGAAGGGCCTGTACTACACACTTGGAAAGTGCAAGATGCTCTGCAGAAAGCAATGGGGGCCAACCTAAACCCAAGGAAATCTTGTCCTAATTCCCAGAAGTTAGGTATCTGTTCAAAACCCCCAAAACACAGAAGGCTTGGTATCTCTTCCAAAATGCTTGTTTAAAAACGACCGAAAGAAATTATACCAAGTAGTGTATTTTAGCTGTTCTATCTTGGTGGCATCTGAATTATTTTCATTGTTAAGACACAGAAGTAATTGTTTTTGAAATACATTAAAGGGACACAATAAGGTTAGAAATAAGCAGGAGCATTAAGTGGAAGTCAGACTGAATAAACACAAATCTTTTGCCACCACTCCAGCATTTCTCTTGCAGCATTAGGCAACATTTGGGTGAGCACGAAGATGCATATGCTAATATACAATGTCCTGTTCTCCAACCAGATATATTGCTTGGGTTCTTTACAGGAAATTCTGCCAAAAAGGGCATTAAGGCAAATGCTAGTGTTTTCTGTGTGCATTCTAACTAAACAAAAAGTGAACATTGACATACAGTTTCCTAACTATCCAAATCTTAGGTTAGTAGGAAAAATGTTTTCATATATACATATGGAGGGCAGTGTTTGTGCTCACATGTATAGCATTGGGCATTACACAATGAACTGAAAATCAGGTACTTATATCCATGCTCAAAGGTCAGGTCTTCAAGAGTCCTCACTGTCTACTGGACAGACTTTGTACATCAGCTAGAACCAGCATACAGAGTGCTTCTGAAGTTACACACTTGAACATCCATTCCATTTAATTGCACACCCAAGTTCAAAAATTCTCCAGCTGAACAGCACAACAGCACAGCTATTTCCAGAGAGCAGTAGCTAAAATATATAACACACCAAAGATGAGGAATCAGCAGGCCAGCAATGAGTGCCACACAAGCCTGGGTACCAATCAGTAGCTGAGAGGCCAGAGAAGTGCTCAGGAGACCCAGGCTCCATTCCCAGCTCCACATATGCTAAAGACAGTCCCTGTCCATCTTCCCCCATTCAGCGGACATGTTCCCTAGGACAGGAGCCCCCATTCCCCGTGCAGTGCCTTAATGCTACAGGGTCTCTGATAACGAGCAGAGCAAAGACTAATTCCCTTCTCTTCATGCCTGCAACAGGAACAGGCTGACACAAAACTGCAAGCCATCAGTAACTGTAAATAAGAGAGAAAAATACATAATTGAGGCAAATTAGATTTGGAAGAAAATATTGAAGGGAAAGGAATAAAACAGCACTCTTCATCAGCCGAGACATCACTTAGTCATGATCTGGAGTGTTCACACCTGCTGCGCTCTGCCACAAATTCCCACAGCTCTGAAACGCACTGCAGCCGCACTCCGACACCTCTCCTTCTGCCAAGCCTAAGCAGCGTAACAGGATCATTTAGTCATTCAAGTTCCCATTTCGTTAATCACTGTAACACCTTCAAATCTCTGCAGTGTATTTCACACAGAACGTCTGCACAAAGTAAAGCAGCCTCATGGGCCTGCCTCCACGAGCCCAGTGCAAACACCTGAGCTGCTGAACACATGGGCGATCTTGCCACCAGACAGCAGTGGGCTTGGACCGCTCGCACAGTGGGCATCCTTATTTATTCACATGCTTACACAGTCATGTGGGCCTACTAACAACTCTGTTCTGGTCACAGTTTCCCATTGTTTTTTTTTGATCTGTTATATCATAAAGGCCTCAGTTCAGAGAAATACTTTGATACATGCCGCTCTGCCCTGGCTAAGCCAGACCCAGGCAAAACAGGTCTCAGAGCCAAGGTGTTCAAGGCAAGAGACTAGCAAGGACCTAGCACAAAATTCTCCATGGACTCTGTAGATACAAGGTACCTATAACACATAATTGTGAAAGCCCTTTGAAGTGCTGCTCTCTGTGCCTTCATAGACTTGAAACCCTTTGGAAATGCACCTCTGAATACTTATCTGAATAGGGATTTGTCGGTACTTTGCTGCATAGGGGCCCAGATTACAGGAGAATAAACAATACGGGATCTTTATTTTCTACACCTTGAAAACTCCTTCCCAGTTCCCCTTTCTTTCACCCCCTCAGCAGTGACTATTTAGCTGCATTACATTCATGTGGACCTGTTTAGTTCAGCTCCTACTCCATGACCACGGGTTTGGCAGGTGATACAAGGAATGTTTTGTTGTGATGAAAATATCACATCATGACAAAGAATGTTTAACTACCTAAATACAAAAGTTCATACTGCACTTGCAAATAAAGGACTGACATGTCTGTGAGACACAGTGGTGACAAGAAAAATTCAGCAGAGTAACCCTTCCTTCCCAATTACAGCTGCAGACAGCCACATGGGCTGGTGCCAGTAAAATGTAAGCTTCTGCTTCCATGGAAGTGAAATAACCTCTACAGACTGAAAATGAGGAATAAACAGAAACCAATGTCAGGTCTTGTAACTCAGATTAGTGTCTGAGGGTTGAAAGTTTCCAAGACAAGAAAAGGGGGAGATTTAAAAACATCTTTGTGAAACTGCAATACAATTGTCAGATTCATGTTTTTCAACTCTAACTGTTCCAAAAATCCTGGGTTCCCCATTATATTTGGTCAGACATCCTCTTCTGACTCTATAGTACGGAAACGACAGCATTGTCGCGATTCCCAGCTCCTGGTCTTCTGCCAGAGATTGTGAACCTCTATCCTACATCCAAATTGCCTGGGCAAGCACAGAACCACCCATCTCACAGAATCACAGAATGGCAGGAGTTGGAAGGGACCTCTGGGGGTCATCTAATCCAACCCCCCTGCCAAAGCAGGGTCACCTACAGCAGGCTGCATAGGACCTCGTCCAGGCGGGTCTTGAATATCTCCAGAGAAGGAGACTCCACAACCTCCCTGGGCAGCCTGTTCTAGTGCTCTGTCACCCTCGAAATGAAGTTCCTCCTCATGATCAGCTGGAACTTCCTGTGCCTCAGTTTGTGCCTGTTACCCCTTGTCCTGTCACTGGGCACCACTGAAAAGAGTCTGGGTCCATCCCCTTGACACCCACCCTTAAGATATTTATAAGGTCCCTGTCAGCCTTCTCTTCTTCAGGCTGAACAAGCCCAGCTCCCTCAGCCTTTCCTCATAGGAGAGATGCTCCAGTCCCCTCACCATCCTTGTAGCCCTCCACTGGACTCTCTCCAGTAGCTCCTCATCTTTCTTGAACTGGGGAGCCCAGAACTGGACACAGTACTCCAGATGAGGCCTCGCTAGGGCAGAGTAGAGGGGAAGGAGAACCTCCCTTGACCTGCTGGCCACACTCCTCCTAATGCACCCCAAGATACCATTGGCCGCCTTGGCAACCAGGGCACACTGCTGGCTCATGGTCAACCTGTCACCCACCAGCACTCCCAGGTCCCTCTCCACAGAGCTGCTCTCCAGCAGGTCCGCCCCAAGCCTGTACTGGTGCATGGGGTTGTTCCTCCCCAGGTGCAGGACCCTGCATTTGCCTTTGTTGAACCTCATCAGGTTCCTCTCTGCCCAACTCTCCAGCCTGTCCAGGTCTCGCTGAATGGCAGCACAGCCTTCTGGTGTATCCACCACTCCTCCCAGTTTGGTGTCATCAGCAAACTTGCTGAGGGTACACTCTACCTCTTCATCCAGGTCATTGATGAAGAAGTTGTACAAGATTGGGCCAAATACTGACCCCTGAGGGACACCACTAGCTACAGGCCTCCAACTAGACTCAGCGCCGCTGATGACAACCCTCTGAGTTCTGCCATTCAGCCAGTTCTCAATCCACCTCACCGACCACTCATCCAGCCCACACTTCCTGAGCTTCCCTAGGAGGATGTTATGGGAGACAGTGTCAAAAGCCTTGCTGAAGTCGAGGTAGACAACATCCATGGCTCTCCCCTCACCTACCCAGCCAGTCATGCCATCGTAGAAAGCTATCAGATTGGTCAGGCATGATTTCCCCTTGACTACTCCCGATAACCTTCTTTTCCTCCACTTGCTTAATGATGACCTCTAGAATGAGCGGCTCCATCATCTTTCCCAGGATGGAGGTGAGGCTGACCGGCCTGTAGATCCCTGGGTCCTCCTTCTTGCCCTTTTTGAAGACTGGAGTGACAGTGGCTTTTCTCCACTCCTTGTGGACCTCTCCTGTCCTCCAGGATCTTTCAAAGATGATGGAGACTGGCTCAGCAATTACATCTGCCAGCTCCCTCAACACTCGTGAGTGCATTCCATCAGGGCCCGTGGATTTGTGGGCATCCAGATTGCTTAAGCAATCTCTCACACAGTCCTCCTCGACCAAGGGAGGGTCATCCTCTCTGTAGGCTTCCTCTCTTACCTCCAGGGCCTGGGATTCCTGAGGGCCTGCCTTGGCACTGAAGACTGAAGCAAAGAAGGCATTCAGTAGCTCTGCCTTCTCTGCATCCTCCGCCACCAGGACACCCACCTCATTCAGCAGCAGCCCCACATTATCCCCAGTCTTCCCTTTGCTGCTGATGTACTTGAAGAAGCCATTCTTCTTGTCTTTGACATCCCTTGCCAGATTCAATTCCAGGTGGACTTTAGCCTTCCTCGTCGCATCCCTGCATGCTCTGACAACATTCCTGTACTCTTCCCAAGTGGCCTGTCACTCTTTCCACATTCCATGGACCTTTCTCTCCTACCTGAGCTTCGCTACAAGCTCCTTGCTCATCCATGCGGCTCTCCTGCCTCCTTTGCTAGATTTCTTGCTCAGGGGGATGCACCAATCCTGAGCATGAAGGAAGTGATGTTTAAAGAGTGACCAGCTCTCTTGGACCCCCCTGCCTTCGAGAGCCCTGACCCACAAGATTCCTCCAAGTAGCTCCTTGAAGAGGACAAAGTCAGCCCTCCTGAGGTCCAAGGTTTTGATCCTACTTATCACCCTAATTCCTCCACGCAGGATTCTTCACTCCACCATTTCATGGTCACTACAGCCAAGTCTACCTCCAACCTTCACATCCTCAACCAGTTCCTCCTTGTTTGTTAATACAAGGTCCAGCAGAGCGCCTCTCCTTGTTGGCTCCTCCACCACTTGCATCAGAAAGTTATCATCGATGCTCTGCAGGAACCTCATGGATTGTGTGTGCCTGGCTGTGTGGTCTTCCCAGCTGATGTCAGGGTGGTTGAAGTCCCCCACGAGAACCAAGGCCTGTGACTGTGAGGCTACTTTCAGCTGCCTGTAGGCCGCTTCATCAACTTCCTCCTCCTGCTCAGGTGGCCTGTAGTACACACCCACAATAACGTCACCCATATGAGGCTGCCCCTTAATTCTAACCCATAAGCTCTCAACTCCTTCATCTGCCCCCAGGCAGAGCTCAATGCATTCCAGTTGCTCCCTCATATAGAGAGCAACTCCACCACCTCGCCTTGTTGGCCTGTCTTTCCTGAAGAGCGTGCAGCCATCCATGACAGCATTCCAGTCATGCGAGCTGTCCCACCACATTTCTGTGATGGCAAC
Source organism: Opisthocomus hoazin (assembly GCF_030867145.1). Lineage (NCBI taxonomy): Eukaryota > Metazoa > Chordata > Aves > Opisthocomiformes > Opisthocomidae > Opisthocomus > Opisthocomus hoazin. The sequence continues at coordinate 16,329,948 of NC_134420.1, read as the reverse complement.
CAAGCCATAGCTGTCCTGCTGCACAGTGGCTTCCAGCTCCTCCTGTTTATTGCCCATGCTATGTGCATTGGTGCAGATGGCACTTGAGCTGGGCTGTCCATCTCACCCCTGGACACTGGCATGCCACACCTGGGCTCATCTCTAGTGAGGTGAGCTATGTCCCCTTCCCCCTTTGAACCTAGTAAAGCCCTCTCAATGAGCCCCGCAAGCTCATGGGCAAGAATCCTTTTTCCCCTTCGAGACAGCTGGACTCCATCTGTCACCAGCAGGCCCCGTGCCATGTAAACCTCCCCATGATCAAAGAAACCAAAATTCCACCAATGGCACCAGTTTCTGAGCCAACTGTTAATCAGGTGAGTTTTCCTGCCCCTTTCAGTGCTCTTCGCTGCCACTGATGGGACTGAGGAAAACTCCACCTGTATCTCATGTATCCAGAACCAGGGTATTTATCCAAGCCAAACACTACAGCTGTCTCTACATATTAACTTATAACCAAGTTTGTAATGAATCTTTGGCAGAGCCACCTATGAACATGACACTTGTCCACACATCACAGCTAAGTGCTTGATTTATGAACAGAGCTCCAGTTTATGTTGCTGCAAGTCTAAGCCCTGTACACAAGCCACCAAGCAACTGACCAGAATTACTTTACATCTGTACAGCGAGACATCTTTCAGCTCCCACACAATTGTAAAGCATGCTGCTGTGCACAGTATAGCAAGGTACTACCCAGCAGCTAATTTTCAGCATGTTTTTCCTATCCATGCAGTAGTTCAGTGCTGCCATGAAACCAATTCAGAAAAAAAAATTACTACTATTATTCAGTCTTGAACATGACATACCCACCTCTGCTCATCTTACTACAATCACTGCCAGAAATCTATAAAGTCAGTTGATCCCAGTTCCGGGGCTTGTTCCTCCAGACATTCCTCAGCAAACCACTGAGTGAGTAACATCCTGACCACTCCCAAAACTTAGCAATACCACCTCAGATAGGCTTAAATGCCAGCTTAAGTCCAACAAAATCCTATCTCGCCATTTACACACCATAAACGTGTGCTGAAGTCTGTGAGAAATAGCACACAGGCAAGTGATGGGACCAAACTGTGCATCCAGCTGCTGGCATATTTTCCTATTTAATGACAAAATACCATTCAGCGTAGCCAGGTACCCACTCAAAGCCAATTCAGCAAGAAAGAACTCCTGGTACGAGTCACCTGTTTCACCAGTCTTTCATCAGGTAAGTGAATAACAGCAAAGAAAGCTGCAACATCGATACCATCACCTGCAAACCACCTAGATGTCAATGTTCCTAAATGACTGCAAGATGGAACGAAGGGGAGAACTATCCTACAGCAACAGACATTTATATTTTGATTTTTTTCTGGCCTACATCTATGAAGGAATGAATTCAATTATTTTTCTATACTACCGATTAACTGCTGAAAATACTACTGATTAACTATCCAAACATAAAATGCTGGCTATTACAGGTGTGTTCTTTCCTTCTCTTTCAAAAGATATTAGCCACAGTTCAGATACTTAAGCACATAAACTCAGCCAAGCATGTTTAATGAAAGCTTTACCTTCTATCACTGCATTTTTAAAGCAGAGAATAGGCTGCCTTTCACCCTTCCAGCATCAGAATGAAAAAGTAACTTTTTCCATGGAATTGAAGAAAATATTGTGGCTAGCAGAGCCCTGTTGAGAGACAGATTAATTACCTACTTGACTGTGCATGCAAGAGTAAGCTTGTCATAGCTAAGGGAAAAAGAAAAAAGACAATCAGTTAGGGAAAGGTAGCAAAGCTGCTGTGCTAACATTCTCCTCCCTTAGACCTTCTTCACAGTTCAGTGCAATGAGAGCAGTATGGTATTCAGAAACAGCAATAAAGCAAAACCAGTCTGGGGAATTCACTGCCCTTTGAATGGGACTACACAGTTAATATTTGCAACCCACAGTGCCACCTTACCACACAGTGCCACCTCACTCCGTTTTCAAAAGTGAGGAAGCCACATTCTGAGTAGCCAAGCTAGAAGGTAACACAATGCCCTTCAAAACAAGTACAAAAATGCAGCCACAAACTGCATCCTGAACGAGCATAACCAGAGCACTAGCTTTCTACAGACTAGCTGTTGCCTGGAGCTCTGCACAGCCCAGAGACACCCAGTGGTTGAATCGTACATCACAAGCAGGTATAATTAATGGCAAAGTTAGGGAACGCATCCTCCCAGTTCATTGGTTTAGCACAATCTCAGATTGACATGATGATTCTCTGCTCACCTCCAGCTCTCATACTGGGGGGAGGAATGGATAGGGAAGTCTAGAAGAGAGACCTGACTGAGTGACAAATGGCAAGAAAGTTCTGAGAAAGGAGAAATCTGCAAGGTTTCACACCAAGGATTATCTTGCACCTGGAGATGTTACCTACACCCTCTGGCCCTTCCTGTGCTCTGCCACTCCTGAGGAAGCCCCTGTAGGCATGGCTCTGCCTTATTTGAGGTCTCTGGCTGAGTTTAGATAACCATTACCTGCAGTCTGAGATAAGGGCAAGTGTTATGTCACACTGAAGGTCAAATGACAGGTAAATGCTTCTTGCTGAGCCGATACCTTCAGCGGCAGCAGCAACCCTTCCTGGCTTAACGGAGACTTAATGACACACAACCACTAGTCAAGATACCTGTGCAAAACAAAAGTAAGCCATCATCCTTCACATTACTAGCAGCATAGGACCAAACTCTACACTAGAAAAAGTGAGAAGGAATACAGATACAACTTGAAACAAGCTTTTAGCAGCTCTGCATAAGTATAAGCAGAGTTTCCTTCAACCCAAGTAGCAGCAAAGCTAAGCTGCAAAAGGTGGTATGGACAATGGGTCTTCCATGCATTGCATGGACTCTCCAACACTAGACTCGGCTGCATCTGACCCAGCTTCAGGCACCTGTGAAGTACCCAAGTTAGGCGGATCATCATAGTCACCTTCCTCTAAGGTCAACAGAGAGAAATGAACAACCCTTGCCACTAAGATGGAAGTCATCATCTAGACATAAGCATCTCTCCATGTCTTATTTCAGACCCGTCATTTAGGTGGCATGAATCCAAGCCAAAGTGTATTAGGAACAGCTACACTAAACAGGGCCAACTAAACAGGATTAATATTATGCTCCCTTACTTGGCCTCCACTATTGTTAAATCTGCGTAGCAATGCTCAATTCAGATGAAAGTAAATGGTGAAAGCACAGTAATCTCCAGAGACACACAGAAATGCATATTTTAAGCTTCTTTGTGGCTCCTTCTGGAAAACAGCAGGGCAAACTTTGTTTACAACCCATAGCACATGCGCAAAGACAAATGCAGCCTTCAGCCAAGTTCCAGCAAAGACAACTCTTTTTTCTAGAACTGAATTTTCATTTTTCTAAGGAAACAGTGCTTTTTTGGAAATAGCAACTGTATTCTAGCAAGGAACAAACATCAGGGAAAAGTAATATACCAAGTGCAAGAATTGGTGACCTTATTGCGATCCTTCTACCATAAGAGGCTTAAGAATAGTTCCATTCCCTGACAGAAAGCTCAGAAATGCAGCAGCACCAGTAAGCCAGAAATACTATGGTGACTCCTTTGTGTTGCACCAAGTATCAGCTCAGATGCTCAAGAGAAACAACAAAGGCATCAAACAGGACACAGGCTAGCCAAGCGGATGCAATATGGCAGCACAACCTGGACTGGAGCAATAGCTCTTTTCACTGACTTGCTGAACACGTCACTTTCTGCCTCACTTCTTACATCCCATAAAATAAGTCCTCTTTTAGCACAAGTTTGTCCTACAGATGAACATTACTGATAACCAGTAGGTGTTCTCAGAATACAAGCTGATCATGGGGTACTGATAACAAAGAAAACAGGACAAGGAGATTTCATGTTCCAACACCCCTGACCCTAGTCACATACTGGATGCAGAGAGGAAGCAAAGGAAGCATCTGAAGTATTGCAGGAGAACTCAGAGACACAGCAGCTGTATAAACCTGAGAAAACATAAAGCAGGCAAGACTGATCACGGAGAACATCACGTGACTACTGTGAAATGAGAGAGTATAAACAAGCTTGGAAGGCTTAAGGTCTTCTCAGAAGCCGAGGGCAGCATTCAGGATTCTGCTAGCCCCCTTAAATCACTCTGTATCTACTCTTGTGCTCTGCTATCAGAATTGGCAAAAAATAAATAAAGTAAGAAAAGAAGAAGCAGGTAGCAGACAGAGCTAGGTCTGCTGCAGCCCCCTTCTCTCAGCTGGTCACAGCTCCAGCTTCCAGCATTTGCCTCTCTGTCAGCCCTGCCTATGCAATCTCCTTTCAGCTATCCCCCATATGACTCAAATATGAGGCATTTGCTCTGCACCACTGTGCGTAGAGACACTGACACTCACACCAAGTTCTACTTCATCACTGACACATAAAAGCAGCAGAAAATTAAGAGGGAAGGTTCCCTCTCCCTCCCTCCTCCCTGCGTCATTAAAGCCTCATCTTTTGCTCTGCGAAGCTTTTAAAAAGAGAAAACAGATCTGAAATGAAATGGGAGGGGTGTAAAAAAATGTCTGGAACAAAATACCATATGTGCAATGCCTCTTCTCCTGCTCTGTGAGCTGCGAAAGGAAACAGCACCTTCCCTGACAGAAGCAACAGGGCTGTCTTCAGCAACTGGGAGATGGAGGGAGAGGAAAGCGGCAAGAAAAACACATATTGTCCACAGTTCAGAGAAGAGCCCCTTTCAGCAGCCATTAGTAAGAAAGTTGCAGAAGTGACAGCTTCACTGCCTCTCTGCCCAGCTGGCTCGCCCACCTACCTTGAAGCAGCATCCAACACCACAGGAAGGGCTGGCTTTGTTTTCAACACTGTTGGCCAGTGGCCTTATACACACTATTACAAAATGCTGCTTTCCTCACAAGTTATGATGGAGCAATTTATTTTCATTGGCATAAGCAGAGAAGGAGAGACAGTCTGATCCACTCTGCAGCAGCAGGACGCTGTGAAAGGCAATTTTACATGTGTACATCACACAGTCATAACACAGTATGCACATTATGCACACCTTGTCTTAGAAGGAAACCTTTCAAGAGAGACCTTTGGCTTCTGAAGATAAACTGGAGCATCTACACTCAGAATCTTCAGCCTTCAATCCTCATCATCCATGTGCTGCTACATCAAAGTCAAACCCCTGGTTTGACTTCCTTCATGACTTTCAACTCCCCATTCCCTCATATTTCCACAGCAGTCTGCCCTATAGTCACAAGAGGATTCTCCTACCCTGTTGACATTATCTACTCCTTGTTACACCCAGTCCAGTCCATGCCGCTGAGCACAAGCTGCAGGCTGAGTGTTGGGTAAACAGTACCAGATCCATCGCACTCCAGTGATCCTTGCTGACATCAACGCTCATAGGCAGCTATTACAAGTCAAGGCCAGAATAGTAAGCAGCAGCTTCCTCTGTGTCTGTGGTGATGCAAACTATTCCACAGTAAATCCAGAAATTGCTAACAGTCACACCCTGCTCTCATCATCTGCACACACAGACACACACACGTACTTACACTCACAGGTGCTAAATACCAGCCTTACTTTTTGCATCGTCTGTGACTTCTTCCCTCTCCAGTCCCTCAAATTTGGTGTCTCCACTCTGACTTCAGACTTAACAAACACTAGGGCAGCTTGGCATATCGGATTTCAGAAAAGCTTCTTTTTCCCCCCACAAATACTTCCAGCTTTCGGTCAGCCCCTTACATCCCAGCTCTTCCAAACAGTGGCTCAGAAACACATCCCCTGACTTGTTTGCCGACATCCATGCAGCTGACCAAATGCTTAGCTCTACTGTAGTGCTATCATATGTAAATCTTAAAATACTTCAAATCAAAATGAGACGTTCCAGATTACAAAAAATAAACACAACATAAACACCAAACACTAACAACTCAAATGACTGCTAAAATTATCAATATATCAGCTGTAATAGCATCATTTTGGAGAGGATTTTGCTGGGGCTTTTTATTATTACTACTACTATATCTGCAGAAGGCAAGTCAAGAAAAGAAATAGCCGGAACGAAGCCTTGCATCCAAGCAACCTCTCTGTGAGCAAATGCTGACCCATTTCAGGACTGGCAGAACATTGTGCTGAAATTAAGTGGTGTGGGTTCTGACAGAAACACATTTTCACAGGTCTAGTATGAAATCTGTAATGCATGCCACTGAATAAAAGCTTCCATAGGCTGTACAGCAGCACCTAAATATTTGTCCTACTGCTGTTCAGCCATAGCTGGCACACATTCAGAGACTGCAAAGACAAAGCCAAACCAAACCTCAAACTGACTTTTCTACCTCCAATTTGCATTACACTTTTCCCTCCAGGGATCTCGCATGGTTTGGTTTGGATTCCATCCCAGCTCAGTCCTGAACAGAGAAATGTATCAAACAATTTCAATGCACGAACACTTTTCATTTTAAATTTAAATAGTTGAAATTACTTTGAATGCACATGCTTGACATTTCAATACTGCTCTGGGTAACTTTTTAATCCACTCATTTTTTACTAAGTGGTTAGAGTGTAGGGCAATTGGACTAAACTGAAAACAGAAGAAGATTGCACCAAGACAGACATCCACAGAATGAAAGCTGTTCGGGTGGAGTGCCACCTTCCAATGGGAAATGAAAACTTCATCACTAGCTATTCAAAATTCAGTCATACCAAACACTGTCCACCGTGAAGCAGGACAAAGTCATGAGCCATCTGCAAAAAGAGGAAACTCCATGAGGCAAATAAGCCAGTTCTGACTTTCACCTCTTTCACTGCAGAGACAGGTGAGGGGACAACAAACTGCCAAATGCCTTGAGGATATGGAGCAAATATGCAGGGTCAGAGCCTACCCTGAAACTTATACAAAAGCCTGCCCAACAGAACAAGTCACCAACAGGCAAACGCAGAGTTAATACATACACTCTGTGTGTGTGTACACACGTATATAGTTTTACAGACACCATATCATGAGGAAGGGTCATCAAAACCATTTTCCTCACTGTAACAAGTAACTGAGCAGCAGTAAAGGACAGCTGGCTTATCCACAGCAGCACTTGCCATCAGAGTCAGTACTGCACATGGTAAATGGGGCTTCCAGTCGCCAAAAACCACAGGGTGCAAAAGCAGTCTGACTTTGGACGAATCATTGCTAGGACTAAAAACTGCAACAGGTAAACTAGGTGGATGGAGAAAGAAGCCTACAGAAAGTGGGGGGAGAAGCCAGAAAACAAGGCTATTAAACTGTAAATTCTTTGATACAGAGAATCTTGTGTGTTCTGATATTGGCTAAGACAACAGCCCAGAACTGGCTGTCCTCTCATAATAAATAATAAAGGAACCTGAAACCATTACAATCCAGCAATGGCTCATCATGGGTCCTATGAATAAAGGACTTGGCAATAACCCAGCAGCCACAAGGCTTATGACAGCTTTCTCAGGGACTTCAGAGAATTTGACTTCTTACCAGTAACTCCCTTAGGCTCCCAGAGGAATCCCCAAGCAGCTTTTCAACCCCTAGGAGTCAGGCCAGTTGACAGCAAAGCTGATACTCAAAAGGCACTGCAATGACAATCCCGCAGCAGAGCAGGAATGCAGGCAAGCAATAAAAGTGATGCTAAACAGGTCCACAATAAACTGGCCCTAACTGAAATTTAAACAGTACAGCGCTGTCAAAATGAAATGGTCATTTACTGACAGAGAGAGCAAAGAAACATAAAACCCCAACAGAACAGTAAGAGATCACAAACAACCTTCAGAAAACAAATGCTTCTCAAGCCTACCACTGCATCTAGATGAAGAAATGTCCTCTTCTACTTCTGAGTGTAGCTGTCTGTGTCCTCACCTCTACCAGGGGAGCAGCATCTTCTGGGCAGTTCTTGCTTTCTGGAATAAAGGCATTCTATTATCCATTCTCCAAGTAAGAAATTTTCTTTTGTGTGTGACAGAAAAGTCCTAGTCATCCTACAGTCCCTTTCCTCCAGATGTCCCGATTCACTCTGACAAAGGCAGAATGTCTAAGCAGCAGTACAGGTAGAGCCACTGCAGCACAGCACTAGCCCACAACCACTGTGGCTGAAGCTAGAAATGCTTGAGAGAGGGCACTGAATTGGTATTTCTCTACAACAGCAATAGCTCTTCTTTGCTCCACAAACCCCTCCTCAATCCATAAAGTGGCTGTACATGTGCTGGGAGGAAACTATTCTTTCACCCCCATACCATTTTCTTCTGCAGGATAGAAGGGACAGTATATTTGTTCAGCATGCATTTTAAGAAGATAGGACATCTCTGCTTTAAACTGACCCCACACACTGGAGATGTATCTCAACAGAGAAGAAGAAAAATACATCTCCTCTGCAGAAATGCAAATACATCCAAATACACCTCTGGCCCAGATGCAGACAGGTGGCATCCTTCTGTAACGCTGCACGTTAACATCCACCCACATTACAGATAAACCACGGCACAATTCACTTATTACAGAGCTAGGCAGAATCCACACTCATCTTCAGAGGTTTCTCAATACAAACAGAAAAAGCTCTTTCACAGAATGCAACCACTTTCTTTAATATTAAGCTTATCTTCTCTACTGAGAATGGCAAGTGTCATAAATCAAAAGATGTGAAGCAGCTTGACAAGGTCATACAAGAGGCCTGTGGGAAAAAGCCCTGGCTGGGGGACGATGTCCCAGGGATGAAAATCCATGTCCATCACTCAGCATGCCGCTCATCAGGCCAGGGGAGTGCAAGGGTGAAAAGAGGAAAGATGTCTTTGTTTTATGCCTACTTGGCAGAGAGCAAATTTAAGGAATCAAAATAATTTGGGGGTCCTCAAAATTCTCAGCATATCCTAAAAGAGATGGGAAAAGTACTTTCCAAATAGCTTTGAGGAAAGCAGAGGTATATACAGTTAAGTACCATTTTAGATCAGGCAGGGATTTGAAGGCAGGCTGTAAACAAAACTGCAACCTTGATCCCTCTGTTCTTTTTACTTAGGCCAAAAATAAACGCAAAACCCCAACCAAACCCATCAGTCCCCGGGCACAGCTCAAGCAGCCTATTGTTCCGAGAGGACTTATCAATCACTACAGGCAACCCTCTCTGATCAGGTCATATGATTGAAGGCTTTACTTTATTATTCCCTCATACCACCACCAAGCAAAGCAGCAGCAGCGTAACAGATCAGACAAAGGAACTGCTGCCCTTCAGAACAGACTCCTGAATAACTGCTCCCTGATGTGCACGTGTATGTGATTTAGCTGTGTGCAGTGGGAATGCAAGAGTAACATGCCACATGTGCCGTTACATACTGAGTTTAAAGAGGCAACACAACCATTAACAACAAGGACATTCAGAACTCCAGTTGGTCTTGTATCCCGAGTTTATTAAAACTACGTGACTATTTAACCCAGTATGTTGCAGCATTCCCAAGGACTATATACTTGCTGAAGAATGCCAGAACTGCTGGGTAGAGGCAAGAGATGATGGAAAACTCAGTGAAAGCTAGCTCTCCACAGCTCGGTCCCAGCTCCAACATAATTGTGTTTCACCAGCATGCAGGCCTCAGGGCTTCTCTGCAGCAAGCCGGAGACCCTCCCTCAGCCTTCTAGTCCTGAGGCTACTACACCCCACAACTTCCCAACCCTCTGCCACTCCAGTGCCACTGTGTTGTGATTAAAACGCCGAAAAAATTAATTCACCTGCAAGCAAAACAGCTTCAAAATCCTCATTCACAAAGAGTGTTTGAGGAATATAGGGGCTTCTCCCCCTTTACCCACTGGAACATAACAGTTCTTGGTCTTTCATACAAAACACACCGTAATTTCTTTCCTGCAGAGCAGCCACCGTGCATGTGTCTACCACTGTAATACCTCAACATTTTTTTCAAGAAGCACTTCAACAAAAAGGAATTCACTCATACAAAGCAAACCGTATTGCTTCTGCAAAACTCCATTTGAGAATCCACAGTCAAAGTGCAGGACCCCTACGGTTACCAGTTCTGCAGTGTGATAGCTTCAGCACCCCTTGTGAGATGAAGCATGTCACCTTAATGCATCCTTAAGGTGAGAGAACGACCAAGCTGACTGGCTTCATCACCCTAAGGACACACAAAGTGACATACTTAATCTGATGAGAGACGGTAAAGCAGTGCGTCTTAATATTTTATGAAACATTTGGCTGTTTTTAATTTTAAAAACAGCAGCTCAATAAACAAAGCAATGGAAAGTTCCCTGTGGATGGCACAATGATAGGTGCACAGCAGCCCACTCAGATGAATGATAACATGATATCCTATGCATCGACTATGTCCTCCTCTCCAAGTCCACACTGGAAGCCCCGTACACTGGGAGATCTTGGGCTTTGCACACTAGCAGGGACTTTTCCAGAAATAGCTGTCTTGCACCAGGATGCAGGACATAGCAGGGGCGGCTTTGGACTGGTTTAGGACATCCAGCACCTTAATCTGGACACACCAGGCTGACACGCCCAAGCTGAGTAAGTGGTTTTAATCAGAAAAACTTAATTTTCTTCCCTACCTCATCAGTTCTGGAACAAGACTACAGTTACAGACTTCCATGAAACATAAAATGCAAGCATCCCATTGTATTACTACTGCACACTTGTTATAAGCTTGCTTGCTTCCTTAAGTAGCCACTACTGGCCACTGTCACAGACAAGGTACTCAGCAAGATGGATCTTTGCTCCTGCTTACAACAACCATCTTTTATTCCCACTCCCATGAAGTCTTGCAAGACACAAGACCGGCCAGAAGACAGATGGAAGAAAAAGCCCAAGCATCAAGTTTAAACACAGACATAAGCATCCCCAGAAGGCCCAAAGGATAGCTTTCAGCAGAGCCTGCTCTAATTCTTTGTTCCAAATACATATATCATCACTTATGAGAGCCTCAGAGATAAGACTTCAAAAATAAGTTAGATAATGGCCCCATTCCTTTTCATTGGAGTTCAGGGACTCACAGATGCCTGGGCAAACTACTACAAGAGGACTGGCTTGCTGCAGTCTCTTTAAATAGAGACAGATCTTGATGGGAAAGGACCTGCTTATACACCCATAGACAAAAATTCCCAAAGACAGGAAGTACATCAGAGATAAAAGCACATCCATAAACTCAACGGGAATGCACATATTGCTTGCACCATGGAAGAACACCACCTTGAGGCTCCTCCCTTCAAGTATTTATAAGTGACAAGTCCTGGCCTCACCTCAACTTCATAGTCCATCCTTTACTCTGCAAAGATTCTGCAGAAATGAAAAGCATTTCATCCCCCCCAAGAAAGGGTATTATTTTGTCATCTGAGGACACTTGCATGGAAGAGCAGAACTGATCGGCAGCTCCTGTGATCTCTGCGATTAAAATGCTGCCTCAGGATATTATCCCCCCCCCCAAACAGTCAATTAGGCTGTGATATATTCATATAATAAAGGCTTTTTCTTATAAAATATGTCAATCCAAGACTGGCAAACATTATACTTTTGCCCTGAAGTGACCTTACTGAGAACAAACATGACAGATAAAACCAGTCCTAAACTAGTTAAATACTGACATCTGAGGAAGCAGAGAAGTGAGGGAATAGGGGGGTGTTTTTTCCAATCCCATCTCAGTACTTTAAAAAAAAAAAAGGCAGGGGTGGGGCGGTTAGGGAGAGCTAAGGGTGATGAGCCATTTCCATGAAGGGCTATCTTACCTTTTTATTATTAATTTTATATACATGTACTTATATACACATAAATATGTACACATACACACATAAAACTACACTCACCTGACACCTAGAGCAATTTCTACAGGTACAATAGCATATTAAACCAAACATCGCAAAATTCTGTTCATGGCATCAGACACAACTGTGTCTGATGACCATCATGACGACCATCAATGGACAATTCTTAACTAGTCTGTTACACTAAGGAGCCTTACACCACATTAAAAAAAAGTCACTATTAAAACAAGAACTGCCTTTGTGGAGCACCCATCCCTAGTCAAAAAAACCACCTCAGCTCTCACTTCTAAGCACAACTGGGATCACCCTGAAAATACAGATGGCCCAGCTATGCTTCTCCACAGTAATGCCCTGCCTCCAAGGGCCCAGTGCAAATGGGAGGACACGTGAAACAGCACTAATGTACACAAGCAGAAGAGAAGCCTCCACAAATCTTAGAAAGCTACTAAACAGCACCACTGCTCACCATCTCCTCCCAGTTTGTTATCAGGAGCAATCTCTAGATGTGCCACAGAGATCATTAAAGATATCCTTATGAATACACGTACACTGTCCGAGTCCCAAGTACAGAGCACCATCCTAGCATCCTAACTCCTGTGCAGTGAAGTGGAACAAAGTCTCTACCCCACAAAAATAGCAAAATCAAGTCTCTGCCCCCTTCTCGAGTAACAGGCAGTGAGCTTTACATCTAACACAATGACACCTTAAATCATTTTATGGAAAAACATTTGCATTTTTTGACTCCCTCACACACTCTATTTAGCAGAGACATCTGTTACTCAATACATATATATTTCATATAAATCCCACCCTCCAAATCCTTTCAATCAGTTGTCACTAATGAAGCTTTGTGTGCAAAACCAAGTGCATTCTGCCCCCATTAGGAAGCCAATTACAGCAGGAAAAACAAGCAATTAACAAGGTGTAAAATAAACATCCTGCCACCTGCCTTTTAATAGCAACCCCACTTCAAACAAGTCACAGTCTCCGCACAGCTTTCAGAATTGGCAACTGATATTATATATCTATTTATGCAGCAGCTGCTATTCATTGCAACAAATATTACAGGCTTACTAGATAAGGTCAGCATATTTAAAAAAATATATAGCAAGTATTAAACCCTGCTTTGAGGCCCCAAATGTTGCTTTTAATGAAATCAGCAGCATCAGGCTTGTCGGGTATTACAGTGAAGCTGCAGTCGCATCCCCAGCTTAGAGAGGTTGCTCTTCATTTCTACTTGCTTAGCAGCTTCTGTATCTGTTTCACTAAATCCAGGGGCCTGAGCAGCTATTAAACAGCATGCAGGCCAACTAAACAATGCAAAGCTCTACAGAGTAGACAAGTCTCTGCTCCTTCCATCATCACTGCCTCTCCCTCTTGGCTTTCTCCACCTCCCCACCATCATGTATAAAGCTGTATCCTATTGCTGGGGGGGTGGGGGCAGAGCACATAATAAAAAAAAATCAAAAGGGAAAACAAATCAAGATTCCAGCTTAGTCTTTGCTCCTGGAGCCTGCAAGCTTTAGAGGGAAAGGAGGGAAATCCTTCCAAAGTCAGACTAGCCAGCTCCAGAGGGAGCCACTTCTCTTTCCCTTTTGTGGAATGGGATGGATGACACACTTCAGAGTAGGTAACCAGGACTAGAGAAAGCCCAACAGTAAATCTACACTATTTAATAGACTCAGGGTAGAGAACGTGCCTGGGAAAACATCAGCCAAGCTTTGTCTTGCATAGTTTTTTGGGTTTTTCTTTGTTTACCTTCCCCTCTCGCTCTGGCTCTCTACTGCTACGTATTTTTCCATGTCATGTTTTGGCTCCTGACTAATGTCCTATTTAATCACTCATTTCAAGATTCATGCAAGTCTTTTTCTCTCAGGGTTCTTCTCTCTCTGGCTTTGTTGAGATCCAGGAGTACAACGCTGAATATGGTACCACGAAGTTTCATAAGCATGTACATGATTCTGAGGTGTTAGTCAGAGACGGAGTGAAAATCAAAAGTATTCCTTCTCTAAATTACCACAGGATGAAGCAGGAAACAGAGCGCTCTACTCCAAACAGAGCCAACAGGGCTATTCACAGGTATATAGAAGGTTGCAAGTCATTATTAATAGTACCAAAACAATCCTTCACTGAAAAGCTCATCGAAAAAGTCCTGAATTTAAATAAGGATTCACTACCATTGAACACAACTGCTACCTAACTCGCAAATGACATCTTAAAAGACCCAAGTCTTCAGTTCTGGTGATTATCTACAAGTATGCAGAAACAAGCAAAGTCAGAATAAGGGGACCAACCACAGAAGGTGAAAAGCACTGAAGTCTCCAGACCTGTTAGGGTGCACACCTTAACCTGACATACTGCAACCCATAAAGTGGAAAAAAAAAATAAATTCTCAGCCACTGGTTTCTCACGCTACCAGTATGAGTGCAGTGATCCCACAACTCCTTCCTACAGCCCTAATTACAGAGAGACGGTCACAAAAGACACAATCTGCCAAAATGAGCTGCAGGAGGTCATATGACCACTCCAGCTATAAAAGTATTTTAAGAGTAGTTCAGTCAGTCAGGTCACTTAATTGACTTTTCTGGTGTTTGTTTTTTAAACAAACAGCAACATTTTCCCTTACATTTTGTGGATAGGAGAACAGGAAGCAGGATCTAGTCCTTAGTCACCAAATCTAGGATTTCAGTACTCGCTACTAACAGTGCCACGGAGCAGTCATGCCCAACTGCACTTTGTAGGTCTAAATCCACAAAAAAAATGCCTAGAAGAAACCTCAATCCAAGCGTGATGGTGGGACAGAACACTGTCAGCTTTCAAAGGTTGTTCAGATCAAGGGAAGAAGCCCTGTACTGCATTAACCAGGAAGAGGGATATATTATCTGCAATGCCCCTGCTCCAGAAGCACATCAGAAAAGCAGTCCATGGTTCTCAAACTTATTTCAACTCTATTAGTTCTAGGGAAGCCTCTTCTGCTCAATGCTAAGGAATGCTCCAACGGGTTTCCTGACCACCGGGCTGGCTGAAGGCCCAAAGAATCAGCAGTCTGGGGACTGCTACTTATTGAAGGTGGCAAGAGACCACAAATGGGACAAAAACTTAGCTATGAGAAAGAGCCATGCAGTTCTAGGATGAGTTCTAGAAGACAGGACTCCAATTCTGGCAATTGCTCTTCAGAAGGATGCTTAAAGAGACCTAATTCTCCAATCCTTCCAGTTTTCATCCCTCTTCAGAAGGATGGTTGACGATACCAAATTTGACTAAACTGCAACAGCTGAGTGTCAGCAGTGGCCAGCTCACATGGAAAAGACGAGTAGAAAGGTGGCATGCCACAAACAGGGGCTCACTCCTGACAAGGTAGCACAGTCACCCTGAGCTACAGCCCGTAAAACATTGACTCTGATTTCTTACAGTCATATGTGTGCAAACGCCCCCCCAACTCTTTCAAACAGACTTCTGCAGTTTGGCAAACAGTCAGATTAAGCAGAGGCTACATGAAGTTGAGCAGAGGATGTTCTCAGTATGTAGCGATCTCTCCAGGTCACAGATCATAAAAACCCTTACATTTTCTAGAATCAAAGAAGTTACAGCCATAAAAGACATATTAGCTCATTAAGCCCATCACCCAGACAAAGCAGGTTATCCAAAAAAGACATAACAAAGTTAAAGTAATACTGTGAGAACAGAGTAAATTTTTCTTTGAAAAAAGATGCTAAGCAAAGTCAGATACGAGAACTAAGTCTGAAAGTTAAAATTCAGTTTTGTTTTTAAGAAATAAGCACATTTCTACAAGGCAGCTGTAGGACACTAACCTACATCTAATGATGTGGCTCTGCCATGAAGCCCCTGTGACAGCCACTCTTTTCTCACTCCAAATCGCAAATTTCCATCTCCAAGCACAAATGCCTTTCACTGCACAGTTCAGTAAGAAAATTACTTTGGAGCCCTGGTGCTGAGAACGCATCAAAGCACAATCTCCAAATTCCAACCCCCCCATATAAAAGATATCAAAGGAGAAAAAGAAAAGACACAGTTTGGCTCCCACTGGCCTACAATAATAATAATGATAATAATCTAGAGATCGCAGGAGGTTCATCTACCCGCCAAGGCAAGTCAATTCGCTCTGTTCACAACTGCGTATAATTGTTCCTGGGACTGCAAAAATTACTGCCTTTTCACTAGCAATCAGAATTGTAAAAACACTTTCAGACAAACTCAAACTCTTCTTTGTTAAAACTATTTGCTCTTTTACGGTTCAAGTTAGGTCTGGCATTTCTGTGCAGAGGGTCAATAATCCAGTCGTTCAAAAAACAGTCACGAAAGACGTATTAACATAAGCTGTGCATTAAGACACAATTATTTATATGCCTGACAGTAATGGCTCTGCGCTGTTCACTGTATCAACTCACAGACACTTCAGCAGGAAAATAAAACACTTTTAGAGAACTTCTGCCCAAGGACAGCTAGCATAATGTTAACGCTGCAGCAAGAGAAAAGTAAGGACCGACAGCGTTCAGACCAATGCTTCATCCCAGAGTCTCCAGAACAGCAGAGTCTGTCCCTAAAGTTTGTAGCCATCATAGCACGCTTCCTTTCCCTAAGCACACACAGCCTATGCCCAATGCCTCCCCAGTTCTCAGATTAACGAAACACAAGGAAACAGTTCCAAGACGCATTATCCTATGCTACCAGACCTCCGCGGCTTGCGGTGCCCAACAAAGCCGGCCGCTTCGCCGCGGCCTCCGGAGCAAGGGCAGCTCCGCGTCCCTCGGACGCCGCGGCAAACGCTCCCCTGCGGAGCGGGCGACGCCGCCCGGCAGCGCGCAGCTCTGTCCCTCCGCTCCCCGCACAGGTCACAGCCGGAAGGAGCAGCGCCAAGAGTTACTCGGGACAGCGTCCGGTCCAACCTGACCTCGGAGTTTGGAAACTCTCCGCAAAGCCGCGACAGCGCCCGCAACCCGACTGGGACTCGGGGGCGGGTTTGCCTTCGGGGAAGCAGACACCGTCCGGGCGGCACAGGGCAGCGTAAAGACCAACAGCCCCTCGGGGCGGGCGGCGGGAAAGCGGAGCGGCTCGCACACCCGGGCAGCAGCCGCTCCCGCCCTGCCCCGCCCGAGGGACCGCGAAAGGAGGCCGAGGAGCAGCCCCGAGCGCTGTCAGAGAGGCGACCCGGCCGCGCGCCGACCGCCGGGGTCCCCCTCACGCCCTCCCCCGGCCGGCCGCTCCTCAGCCCGCCGCGGGGACGGGCTCTCCGGCCGCGGAGCCACCGCGGGCACCGTGCGGGAAGGGGAGCGGGCCGGCGGGCGGGCTGCCGCGGGGTGCCCCGACTCCGTCCCACAGCCCTTCCCGCCGGGGTCCCCGCCACGCCCGCCACCCCCCCGGCCGGGCAGGGCTGGCGACTGCCGCGCCGCCGCCACCAGTTGCGCTTCCCGCCCCGGACGGCGCCGGTACCTCAGCCGGGCGGGGGTGAGCAGTCCCGCCGCTGCGAAAGCCCTCTCGCAATGCAACAAGTGCCCACCCGCCTGGGAGCGAGGAGGAGGAGGAGGAGGAGGAGCGCGGGCGGGCTCAGCCGCTCGCCCCGCCGGTGCTGCCGCTCCGCGCTCCCGCCGCCCCAGCTGCCACTCAGCGCGCCGCACGCGAAACGCGAAAACCAGCCCTCCCCCCGGCACGCGCGCTCTCTTGAGCCGCCCGGGACGCCGTACGCTCGGCCGCTACCATCCCTCCGCCCTGCCCCGAAACGGGGGTGTGCCGGATCGCCGCCCGCCCGCCCCTCGCGTCGGCCAGCACGGTGGCGCCCCGCCCTCCCCCGCCCGGCCGCACTGGTAGCACCCTGGCAGCCGTTACGGTAAGAGCCGCCTCTCGAGGCCGCGGACCCCTCAGCAGGGCCAGGATCTGCTTCGCCGCCTTCGGGTGGGGTTCGTGGGCGAACTAGGACCAGCCGCCCCCGGGGAGGCCTGGCCCGGCGAGCGAGGCCTAGGCCCCGGGCTGCCGCGGCCCCACAGCCGCCTCTTGGGCCCTCTCTCGGCTCGTTCCCGCGGGCCGTGGGGCAGGGTATCTCGGGCTCGGGCCGCGCTCCCCAGGCAGCGGGCGGGGCTGCCCGGCTGCCGGCAGAGCGCCGCTACCCCGCTCGGCCCTGGCGGGCGGGCCTGGCCGCCGGTGGCCGGGCGCGACCGGAGCCGTGTTGCGCCGCTGTGGTTCAGCGCCCCCGTAACGCGGGCTCCTCGCTGGCCTGCCGCCACGTCGTCGGCTGAGCTGCCGCTCGGGACTCGTGCGGGCTCTGAATGCCCTTGCTTATACTGGGGTGAGGTATTCGATCCTTTTGCAGAGGCGTGACACTGTGTTTTTTAACGTTACAGCTACGGCGCAAAAATGATCATCCCAGTCAGATGTTTCACCTGCGGCAAGATAGTTGGAAACAAGTGGGAAGCCTACCTTGGCCTTCTGCAAGCAGAATATACAGAAGGGTGGGTGTTACTGCCGTATGGTCTTTGACTCGGATTTTAGATGGGATTGCACACTATGCAAGACACATATAAGCGCAGGATCGTGGCATTACGAAGTAGCTGTAAAGATGCTACAAACTACAGATGCATCCTGAGGCTACCTATTTAACCAGAGGCTAGAAACTATAATAGGTAACAAAGTACTCCTTTCCCTACTGAATGTTTCTGAGTATTAGTATGGAAGTTTCCAAGTCATAACCTTTATACCCAAATCAGCCTTAAATACTTAACTGTGTGGAAGAGGAAGGAAAGAAACAAGCAGTACAGTTAACTTTGACACCAGTGTGTTTTTTTTTAAAGGGGAGAGAAAGAAGTTACAAGCGTAAGAAGTAACTAACATTGTTAACAATGTATACCCCTTCTAGCGTTTGTTTTCATACTCACTACTCAGAACCGCTAACCGGATTTGAAAGCACTGGTTTGCTGGGGGGAAGGGAGAGTTTAACTTCACTAGACACCTGACTGATAGTTGTAACAATTCTATTTTAAGAAGTCTATGTCTACTTTGCATAGCCGGAATTGTCTTTTAATAGTTTTAGGAGGGTCTGGCTGCGGTGGGACTAATTCAGAAGGGTTTGAGAAGGTAACTATTGAGAAATATTTACATTGTCATCAAGTTTAAGTTTGAATTAAAAAAAAAACAAAACATAGGTTTGCAATTCAAAGGAGTGGAAAAAAAAAGTTAGAAGTTTGAGAGACTCCCAAGTGATGCTGAAACTGTGAAGTAGAAAGAAAATAGTATTTGTGTTGCGTTCACATGGTTAGGATTACTAATAGGTTTTTAAATGGACTTATGTCTATGAAATATCAGAATAATGTATATTAACAACACAGATTTCGCTGCCTTTTCTCTAAAGTAAATCTGAAAACATTCTTGTGGTTTAGGATGCTGTTTTGTCAAATGTTAAACAGTGGAGATCAGAGCAAACAGCGAAGGAAAGCTTTCATTTTTGAACCTCATGTAAACTTGTAGAAAGTTGTGATTAATCTCTGTGCTTCTCCCTGCTTCATGTGGAGTTTGCAGGGGAAAGATGTCCTGTCCCCCCACCATTATCAGTTTCATTAAAAACTGTCCTGTGAAAATCATTCAATACTTTTCCTATATCTCATTAGTTCTCTGAGTGGCCTTTTTAGAGTGCATTTACATCCCAGAACCTGTCAAACATAGCAGCTGTAATGTGTTACTCAGCTAAACTAAAGGTATTTGGAAAGTTCCTACAAAAAAACCACAAAATTTTCTTTCATTCATAGAGTTAAAAGTATTAAAATAGTACAGGATGCTAACCATTTCTCACTAATACTGAAATTTGTCAGAGCTATTCTGGTTGCACTTCTGATTTATTTTCCAAGTATTACATTTTAATATTTTTCCTGTCTTCGTTGTTCCTCTGATTTTGTATGGGACAGGAAGATGTATGTTGTTACTGATAAATGCGCACTTGAAAACTATTGCTGTGGTCACTAGTGTGATTCTGGGATGCCTGTTCAAACATATGCAGTTACAGTATTGCAAGATCGGAAGCAGAGTTCACAGATATCGACCAGTTACAATCGTACAGTGCAGTGTCAGAATCGCTATTAATAGCGGCTTAAGAAATGGATGGACAAAATGGAAGAAATAAACTTGTCTAAACAACGTGTGGTTAAAAGAAGGCCCACACCTTTCTGTTTGTCCCTTAAAATTGCACTTTTTCCACAAGTTTAAAGGAAAGCTAGAGGAAAAGGGAAATGCAACTGAAATTCTTTTAGCTGAAATGTATAGTATGACTTCTATAGTTCTGATTAATGTTAGTATTTGGCATCTCTGATAACTGCATTTGAAAGTTCAGAACTTTCCAGATAGCTCTTAAAACTTATGTATCAACAGACATCAGATGCTTTTGTTCTCAAGTGTTTGGAAAAGTTTAGATACTATGTGATACTATTTATAAATACTCTTTTTTAAAAAATACACTGTTCATACACTTCTCTTAAGTAAATTTTGTAACTGATAGTCCTAAAGTGAATAGCCCAGCTATTTAAGCCCTTGAAGAACTATTGATAGGTACAAGGAGTAACTGACATCATCTGAGAAGCTGCTGGAATTTGACTCCATGTGGTTAGACCATACTGCTTGAAGTCTAACAACCTTTCACCATGGTCCAGCTTATGAAGAGACTTCCTTACAGTTCTTTGTGCTTTAGAAAAGTATGTACCAGCTTCTTCCTACAGGAGAATTACAGGTTTCAGGAAATTACATTTGTTTTAAGCAAATGCTGTATTCTTGCACTGCATCATACAGATCTAAAGACCTGAGTTCAGTCATACTTCATGAATGTCAAATTCTGAAGGAGTATCAGACTGGCTTTATGGTTAATAGGTTGGTGCTAAAGAGCTTGGATAGTGTCACTTATCTTTAGAGGTCTGATAGCGATATCCATTGAAGACACATGCAGTGGTTTAGGCTAGGATGACTCATGTTCTCTACACCACCGTAAGAATCTCAATCAGTCATTCAGAAGGAATTAAGCGGAAAGATTGTGAAACACATTTGTTGAGCAGTTTGCACATCCTTATTTATATATTTTTGGGCAACAGGTTGTATAACTGAATGCCGTCTTACATGGGAACTGGAAAGGATTTTAGACTTCTTCAGAATTAGCATGCCATCCATATGTGGGCTAGTTTGCATTCTGAGTTATTTTAGTTTCTATATATCTCTTACCCTTTTAACATGACTTAGATCACAAATATATCTTGTGAAGTAGGCAAGTATCATCCTCAGTTATACAGAAACGTTGTGTTATAGCAATGCTTAGAGATGCTAACAATAGCATGGATAACGGTGCTTAGATATGACATTCCTTATTCCTGTGTCAGCAGACTGTCTAGTGCCTTCGTGCTATTTTCTGCCATACAAATAGCAGGAGCTGTAGCCAGCACAGGTAATTATGGACTGTCCAGGATTTTAAGAGGAGTAGAAATTATTTCACATGTTTCAGAACTGTGTCCCTGCTACTACACTCACACTTCCTGATTGATCAGATTTTTAACCAGTTCACCTCCTCTCTTTTCTGCAGACTGGTGTTTGTAAAAGGAAGACTGAGTTACTGTAACTAAATACTTGAGGTTAGAAATGAACAGTATTTCAAGTCTCTTTCCAGCTGTGAAGACTAAAATTTTATTTCCAAAATCAAAATACTTGCATCTCACTTAACTTTGCTGTTTCATGACCAAATATGTCCTCATGAGTGGGGTAGTTCAGAAGAGGAAATTCGTGAGAGTTAGTCTGTTACGGTTCTGTTCCTATGGGAATTCTGCAGACTTACCTCTGAAAGTTCAGTAGTTGTGTCAGCTGGATGCCGTCTTCAACGGAAGATCATGTGCTTTTGCAGGCCAGAGAACAGGCAAACACCCTGTCAACAGCAGTAAACAGAAAAGAACATTAACAGCACATGATAAATTTCTGATTCTTGGTTTAAACTGCAAACGAGTTTTCCTCTATGACTAAGCTCAAAGTAATCAGTATGTTGCTTAGGAACACTTACAAGTGGTTCTGACTCACTTCATCCTTTTTTTTTTTTTAATTGTTGTTGTTCATTAATAGAGATGCCCTGGATGCCCTTGGCTTGAAGAGATACTGCTGCCGCAGAATGCTCCTAGCCCATGTGGATCTGATTGAGAAGCTTTTGAATTATGCACCCCTGGAGAAATGAGATTTAAAAAGCACCATGCTGCAAGCCATGTGGAACGTATCTCTAATTCTAAATTTGTAACTAGACTTCAGGCAGTAAAAGACAAAAGCCACCTGTAGTTCAACCATTGAGAGATGTTTACCTTCTGGAGAAAATACCACCCCAAGCCACTGACCTCTTTCGAGGAAACAAAGGGAAGATGAAGTACACTTAACAAAGATTTGGAGATTAAATTAAAAGTTTGGATGCTTCTTTTTAAATCTGTGTTTGGAGTTTTTTTGTGAACTTTTAGATGCTTCTGCCAGCAAAAATAAATGTTTGTTCATGTAGAAAAATGATTCTATTTCATAAAAATGAAGTAAAGGGCGGTCTCTCCCTGTAGCCTTCCTACATTTTCTGGGTAGGGTTAAGTGCCATTTGCTTGTGCTGGTTACTTTGAGGTTAGGAGTACTATTAAGTAAGCAGTTCAGTGTTTTGTGCTAGGTAGGCAAGCGGTTAGAAACATGGGACTGAAGCTCAGGGTTCCAGCGCCAGGGAAGTAATTGAGTTTGTTTGGTAAGAATGAGGTGTTAAATCCTGAAAGCTGCTGGAGTTAGCAGAATGCGCTTTCCACTGCAGTTAAAGTCAACTTGTGGTCTTACGCCCAGTTCTTATAAGGACACTGGGGCCGCTGCATTGTGAAAAACAGTGAATCAGATGGAGCAGTACCCTTTATTCAGGTAAAACGTGTGAGTGTTCCCATGGGAAGCACTGGATGTGAGAATTTACGCAGGCTGGTGTGAACAGGATCAAAGTCTTGATCTTGCCAAGCACCTGCACTGCTCTGTAGCTGGTACACATGCAAGCTTTCCACTTGTTAGTCATTTCGTTGGCTTCACATTTTGCTGTGCATGTGGTGTGGTGTTGCTTGGCCAAATGAAGAGTGCTTGTGCTCTCCTGGGGGAACGAAACACGGAGAGGTCAGGTGTACGTGCAGGGCTCGTGAAGGTTACCTACACTGAGAGACAGGCATTGACCCTGCCAAAAGGTCTCACCTTCCCGTCAGACTGTCAGCTTGCAAGCTGGACTGTCTTTCACACTGTTCTCCACTGTGTGCCCAGGCAGACACACCCACCTCACCTGAAAAGGAAGGAGGCCAGTTCCTACATCTGTGCAGCCTCAGGATTCTGTTTAAATGCAGCGTTAGCCCATATGCAAATCTAGGACAAGTCTTCGTTACAGCAGCCTTGTAGAAAACGGGCTGGAACAGATGATAAACCCTTAATTTGCAGTCTGTTACTCCTTGGTACAGTTAAACTTTTGGCACTAGCGTATCGACTGCTGGGTAAGAAGTATCTCTGTGGATTCTTTTCTGTAGCTGAAGAACTACAAAGAAGCTGGATTGAACAAAACCTGGGTTTCCAGAGATGCTAATTATTTAACATGCTTACTGGGTCAAATTTGTACGCACAAACCTTAAAACTAGATTGTGTCACAAAATAAATTGCAGGACAGCTTGCCTTTGGCTATTACCCTGCCAATCTTTACACTTGAATTTGCATTTCAATTTAGTACAAGGCAATAGTAGATGTTTCCCATATTCAGCAGTTCTTCACTGAAGATGTTTTAAAATCGTATGCTTTATCCTAATGCAAAGAGAATTAAGCAATTCTAGCATTTGTTTCATAGTTGGTTGGATAGCTTATGTTCTGCATGCCTGCTGTATTAGCTAGCTAAAAGTGCTTTAAAACAAGAAAAAAAAAACCCACACTTCTCTTTCAGGCTGTTTTTTAAAAGGGACACTGAAATATAGGATGATCTTTCCAAATGGAACTCCTGTAGGTCACTGTTCCGTGTTGCAGCGGAGCATTACACGGAGATACGTGCCAGCTTGTTCACAGAAAGTTCAGAACGCTGGGCCCACTGCTTGTTCCCTGAACTGTGCTGAGAAAGCGCAGCAGCCCAGGCTGGTGCGTCTGGCAGAGGCAGCCGTGCATTATGCTGTGCGGAAAGCTGTCCTGCACCAGTGCCAAAGAACTGGATTAGATGAGCCGACAGGACTTTGTTTCTATCTGCAAGAGCAATTTTCTAATCTAGTTTTCTGCTTTAGAAGAACATATTTCTTTTCAAAGCTGATGCCAAGTTGTCTGATATGAAAAGCTATGGCTCAAATACTTATAATGAAGATGCAATTTGCAAAAACACAGCAGGCCTCATTCAAAAATTCAGAGGAGAAAGAAAACCACCTTGGATGCTGTCCTTACTGCTTCTCAGACAGAAACAGGGTGCAGTGGAAGCCCATGACAGTCTGATATCACGCCATCAGACAGGTGTTACACAAGGAACAGCAAAAGAATCGAAGTATCAAGACTTAAGTCACAGCCCGCATTCATATTAGTTCATGCAGCACATGACAAACTGTCTGCAACGCAGCTTTTCCTCAGGAATTTGCAAACACAGCAGTGACCAAAATCTGTTTCTGTAATGTGGTGAAGCAAACAGTTTATCGTGTTCATATGAAAGGTTGTCTCAGGAGTTCTGTCCTTGGGAGGGTTAAGAGCAGAAGCAGAGCCTAAATCCTGTTCCGAAAAGTGTCAGTGAATTTTTCAATGGATTTCTATAAATCCCAGCTTTCATCCCTGCTCTTTGGTAAGCAGGAAAGTAATTCTGTAATTCCCTTTTCGCTGTCATTTCTCCTGTGCTTCCTTCTGCAGCTGTTAGTAACATAAGCGTATTGGATCTTTCTAACCTGCCACATCTCTTTGAGAAGAGCCATTAGATAGGCTCACAATAACTGTACTTTTTAAGGTCAAAGACACATGTGTATACCCAAAAAAAAAAGCCTTAGTTTTCCCTGAGTCTTAATAAAAAGGAGCCCTTAGCAGAATCAACAGATAGGCAGAAGTGGCAAAAAAAGATCAATTGTACTGAATATGCAGCCCTAAATCACATGCAGAAATCTGCCAATTGGAAGATTGCTGAAAAAAATGAAAATCCCACCACTCCTCTGCAGTCATTTATTCACTTTATATAGAAAGCATTTTGGAAATTTTTCAAGTCTGTTTTGAAAGGCTGTTGCAGGGATCATGCTAACCTGGTACCAGAAAAGGGAGCAAGTGCAATCAGAAGTGTAATGGAAGAACTGTGGTTGCCCAGGCTGCCGCCTCCCCGGGGCCAGGGTGGCCTCAGGCAGGGCTTTCAGTGTCGCATGAAAAACATGAAGTGGTGCCTGAGGAGCACATGATGGGAGATGGGGTCATGAAAGTACAGACGAATCTGCTTGTGGAGTCCAGCGTCCTGCTTCTACCTCACGCATCAGCACCAAGGTACGTGTGTGCTTGGAAAGCTTTATGTTTCTTGAAATGACAGTTTTACACAAAAAAAAAAAACCATCGATCACGATTCTGAGTCCATCTGCAGGAAGGAAGCGAAGTGTTTTCACGCCTCTCAGTAACGAGTCTCGAACCTTGTATTTCAAAAGGAGTTTTGCTCTGAAAAACAACCTCTTGTGAGTGTCTCACCCCGGGGTGATATGCTGAGAGATGTGTGCTGGGTTTTTGTTCTTCCTGTGACCTTTTCCCAAACACAGCCTGCAATTAGATACTGAAGTCTGATTTCTTGTATATGCTGCTTGTCTATGTGAAAGAAAATGAACTCTGAAAACCCCTATTACAACCAGAGCACAAACCCCATAGCCGTACATTTCCATAGAGATGCCTAACTAGCCATGTGGCTACAAATTTACGTTTCATTGGTAATAAACTACGAGGATCCAGAACACAAGCAGCCTCTTTCCATGCAAATAGCTCTACAGGAAAAAGCAATTATTTCCCCACGCCCCCCGCCAAAAAGAAAACCAAGACCAAAACCAAATAGCTTACTTGCCTCTAAAAGCAATTCAATTCCAAATAGTTTCTAGCTTCAGTAGTGATCCTAGTAAGAAAACAGCACTTCTACTTAGTCCTCTCTCTGAGCAGACCCATGTACATCCATTAGAGCTTAATTAGCCAGTGAGATTTTCTTACTCCTGGAACTTCTCAGTTGACACATCTCCAAAATAGTGTTTTTTCCACCTGGCTCTGACTGCCTAGATGATGAACACAGCTTTGATTTCCCCTTCAGTGCATCTGCACCATGATTTACATTGTGGCTTTATTTTCAGATCCAATTTTTATTCAATTTCTCCAGCCAGTGAGAAAGCATTTTTAATTGTTCAGTAGGAACAGCACAATAGAGATGTTTGAAAACCAAGGACAGGGAGCACGTGGCTGAGACTTTGACTTTGCCGTGCTGCACAGTTTGATGTGTTGCCGACTGAAGTCTGCGGGAGCCTTTTCATTAACTTCCATGTGACTTAAAATGGCCTGGTAGTGTGTGGTGCCTTACACCACTCAAGTGTCCAGGATTAATTCGTTTTGTTAAGTTCTGCTAAGAAAAGCTGTTTGAGGTGCCCAAGCCTTAGATACTCAAAAGAGCTTTCAGATCTTGCTGCAGACCTCAGCCGTGTGCACCTCCAGCACATAAGGCCATTAAAAAAAACAAAAGGCAAGAAGTTATCTTTGCCTTCATAGACTCCAGCCACCCGGAGGGAGCTGCAAGGCAACTGGCTTTGCTTTGGGCTAGCGCTTGGAAACAGCACAATATTTACATGGCAGTAGGTCTCAGTTAAACCCTCATCTCTCTCTCCTTGACACTCGCTTACAGAAATGTATAAGGGATGTAGAGCCAAGACGTGCAGAGAGCATTAGATTCCTACCCTCAATCTTATTTCTCCTTCTTCACAAATGCTCATCTTCCAGACTTTGTCAGTCAACCATTTTGGTGAGCTACACCTTGTCCTGTGCTTGCAGGTCACACATAGCTGGGGTGAAGACATGGAGCTCCCAAGCACCACATGAGTTTCCCCGCAATTTCCTTCGTGACACATCTGCTCCCGTATCTCACATCATGTCTTGTAACAGCCAAGCGAGAAAATTCATGCAGCAAAGTCCTTCACTTATGCCTCCCAAATACGAAGCAAGTGTTTTAATAAAATGGTTTCATTATTTCCTGCTTTCAGGAGCTGAACAAATAGTGATCAAAGAAAGGGATGAAACAGCAGACAAAAAGCTAAAAGCCCATATACTTTGGGGGGGCACAAGAAACCAGCAGTTAACAGCAAACTTCAAAGCAAGTTGCAAAGGCTGTGGTCAAGACTTTCCATAGGCACTAATGATTTAGAATTAACCCATGCCCCACCCCAAGGGCTGGATTTGGAGCTAGAAAGAATGAATACTGAATACCCGGCTCTTTAGGAATCAGACCTCCTTCTTTTAAAAGCAGGTCTACTTGGAGCACTCCAAGAAATGAACTGCTTTTAAAAAAAGAAGAAAGAAATCAGTGTCAGCAGTAGGACAGCTGTGCTCAGCACCCACTTTTCTTGAGCTGTTGCTTTCCGTATTTTCTAGTGGTTTGCTACAGTGACATCTACAAGCTTTGAACTACTTCAGAGATTAGCATAAATGTCACTGTCCTTACCGATATCTCTCCAGAGACCCAATCCAAGTGCATGAAGCTCAACGGGAATCTTTCCTCCAACGCTGGTGCACTTTGGGTCCATCCCCATCTCTTTGCTTTCTCCAGGCTGGTCACATCAGCAAGAGAGACTCCCTTTGCCCATCTCCATGTAACATCATTGTTCATGTCCTTCAAAGACAGAAAAATGCCTCACCTTAAGGTGCATACTTAGGGACAGGCCTTGACAAGAACAAATAGGCTCGTTACACAAAGCTTGGGCAAGCCACTTGTGCCGCACCTCAGTTTCCCTGCCTGTACCTCTGAGTACAGGCACCTTTCAGAAGCCATCAGAGATGGGCAACAAGGAGAAGCCTAATCTCACTCAAACCCTAGTGTCTTCTTTCCTCCCTATTATCAAGGACCTCTACCATATACTGCCCTCAAATCCTAATGGAGTATCTTTAAAAAGATTTTTAAAAGTGCTTTCTGGATGTGAGCAGAGCCCAGTGCGGGAACTACTGATTCAGGGCTGCTGCCCTTGAGCTTGTGAAACAATTCAGAGATCAGCAGCATCACTGTTCCCAGCAATCCAGAAGGTACAAGAACACAACTAAAGCCCAGTTATCTCCAGCTGATAACTCAAAACTTCCTTAAAGTGCTTCCCCCCTCCCCCCCCCCCCTTTCAACTAAGTCTTCCCTATGGCAGCACACATGAAAGCATGCTCCTCCCCAGACACTGCTAGGAGAGGGAAGGGAGAAAACATCCACTTCATGGAACAACAGGGTAAACGGTAATCAAAGCAGTGTCAGCTACTCACGGTTGAAGGCTGCACTGATGAAATTGGATGTGCTCCTACCACCATTCATCAGCCACTGCCCATCAACTGACAGGCTCTGCTCAGCTCTTCATCAATACAGTAACAGTTTGCAATACAGCCAAGTCCTCAAGCCTCCTGTTTTAAAAGAAAGTGGAAATGCACACTTTTACAATTGAGTTTATAAATTTATGTGCAGCAATGGAATAGCTAATGCTTGGGCTGGAGGTATAACAAAAGTTTTTGCTGAAACTCCCCCTGAAAATTTAAAAACAAAACCAAAAAGATGTGTTGCTCTCAGCTGTAGGCCTTTCCTCATAATGAGCTGTGCAGCTGCAGCAATTACTAACTTTAGTTTTTTAAAGGAGCAGTTTAACCAGGAGGTCTTCCTCCAGGAACGAGCTAGTAAATGAAAGCATTAAGTTAATAAGAGCTTGAGTGCTTCACATCATTACAGAGAAGGCCTACAGCTCCACACTTCACCAACTCGATTTTTTAATTATTATTACTGTCAAAACAGCTTGAAGAAAACCCCCTTTTGATCCACTCAGCATTAAATGCAACCTAGACAAATGGCTGCTTTCCTCCGTTAAACAACATTTTTAAAAGGCAAAAAAGTAATAATAAAATTCCACTGATGAATAATTACCTCTAATAAATAAAGAGAAACAAATGCCATTGCCTCAGCAGCTT
The DNA here is from genome assembly GCF_030867145.1 of Opisthocomus hoazin. NCBI lineage: Eukaryota > Metazoa > Chordata > Aves > Opisthocomiformes > Opisthocomidae > Opisthocomus > Opisthocomus hoazin. The sequence goes on along the minus strand of NC_134420.1, from coordinate 16,300,991 downwards.
TCACATCAGCTACCCAAGCTGCTGCTGAACTGAAGGAACATCATGTGTTGCAATAGCTGGGAGCAGCAACATGGAGAAACTCCCATTTCAGGTACGGTGGGAGACATCTGGAGATGTGGCTCTCGACGGCTGAGCAACAGCCAGAGCAGCCAGTGGTTCCTGACAGCCTGGCATCCCCCATCCACCCTGCAGCTCTGTGCTGAGCACAGTTAAACCCATTTTATCCTGCCCTTGTCTCAAACCACAGATGGGCAAACCTGCTTTGGGCCAGGTCTGGGACATAGATCTGCGTTGTCCAGGGGAAAGCTGGAGCCTGCACCCAGGGTCAAGGTGGTCATGTGCTGCTTGAGTGAAGGTCCTTCATGGAGGCTGTAGCCATCCTGCCCCAGACCCACCAAGACAGCAGTGTTCACCGTCACGCCCTGCCAGCGCAGCATGCCCAGGAGGCCAACAAACTCCGACAGCTTCCACATCTCAACCCAGGGCAGATTTTCACAAAAGGTGACTCCTCCAGGGGATACTTGGTCAGCAGAGCTCATCCTTCTGTTAGTGGCTTCTTATAAATTATACTCATCCTTTTTCCCTGCCAACCCACCTCCCCCAGGCGTGTTCCCAAGTCAAAATATCTGAAACTTATTCTGCACTCTGAATGGGATCAGCTAAATGTAACCAGAGAGCTTCAGGCCTTTGCTCCCTTCTGCACGTCTGCTTCCAGGGGGCTCTGTCGGCAGAAGCGGGGAAGTCATATTGCATGTGAGGTTACCGCAATATCACAAACTTAAGCTGGTTATTTCTTTCTTCTTTGTTTTAAAAGCTACAATATTCAGGTAGCTCAAGGAAAAACAACCTTTGGATTTTGTCTGCTCATAAATCCATCACAACAGCTTGGGGGAAAACAGTAAATAAGATATCGGAAGAAGAGCACAAGAGGCCAAAAGAAGAGTATCTGCCTCTGGACATGCTATTTGCAACCAAAGCCAGGTACCAGGCTGTGATATTAGTATGTGGTATTGATTTGTTCTTAATCCAGAGAAATGCCCCCGTAATGAACTCTGCTGTGCCCTTAATGATTTCATATCGAAGGATGTTAGGTGCCTCGCTCATAACAGAGTAACAGCAATTCCAAAAATAGCAAGCCTCATAATAAAATGTTATTGAGGAGCCTGAATTTCAATATAAAAGGGACTCTGCTGTACTCAAGGGCTTACTAGATACAAATGCATACTTTAAAAAGTTGTATTAAAGTCGTGTTGGCGCCTGAGTTACAGAGGCAATGTGAGATGCTACTCCAGGGGACAGCTGAGCCCCAGGTCCCCAGGAAACTTCTAGGCAGATGTGATACAGGCTGGATTTAATCCCACTGGATGACTAGGGCTGGATGCCTAGAAAGCGCTGAGATGCTTTTGAGAGCTGCTCGCGAGGCTGGGAGAGTGTGCCCGCAGTGTTCCTCAGCAGCAAGCAGGGACAGCACATGAACAGGGTGCTGGACCATTAGCCACGTGCCTGACCCTGGCTCTGCCGCTCACCCCCCAGCCTTGCGCAGGAGCCTTCCAGAGGGCCACCAGCAAGCTGCCACTGCAACTGGTGCAAGAGGGCTTGTGAGGCAGGGCAGCCACCGCTGGCTTACCGGTGGGAAGAAGCCAGCATCTGCACCAAGATCAGGGCCACCGCAAAGAGCTCAGAGCTGGGAACACCAGGTCTAAGGTTGGCCTCACTTGCAGGTGAGTCCTCAGCCTAAGCTTCGTCAGTGCAGCAAACAGCAGCCCCAGATTAAGTCAGCCATCCGGGCTCCCCGGCCTCTATCAGCACGGACCTCAGCCTGCAGGCTGGCCCAATCAATAGGACCCCAGCGGCTGGGGAGGATGGTGGTTGCCCATCTCCCATCACATGCTGAGTCAGCAGGGAGCAACGGCTGGTGTACAACCTGGTGTTGAGATGCGCAGTGGGCAGTTGGTGTGAGTTATAGGTTGTATGCATGTATAAAATCAACACACCAGCACACCTGTGGGGAGGAAGAAGGCATCCTCCCAGCTTCAGGAGGTTGGGTGACCTCTCCAAAGCATGGGGTGGATGATCCCAGGGAGCTTGGCTCAAAACGCAGAGAAGTCTGTCTGCATCTAACTACACGCCTGGCCTTGGGGAGGTCTTCTGGCTTAGAAGAGGTCAGAGATATGGAGCATGCCACCCAACTTCATACCCAATTCTACCGAAGGGTACTACTACTAACTTAATGGCCTCAAGTTGCGCCAGGGGCGGTTTAGACTGGGTATTAGGAAAAATTTCTTTACTGAAAGAGCAGCCAGACATTGGAATAGGCTGCCCAGGGAGGTGGTTGAGTCCCCATCTCTGGAGGTGTTCAAAAACTGTGTAGATGTGGCACTTCAGGACATGGTTTAGTAGGCATGGTGGTGTTGGGGTGACGGTTGAACTTCATGATCTTAGAGGTCTTTTCCAACCCATGATTCTATGATTCTATGATACCAGGACCCATTTGCATCTTAAGCCTTGGTCACCCTCCTGCTACCTGGATACAACATATTTCTGCTGGCTTATTCCTACCCATAATTTTGGGCCGCTGCAGCCCCAGATGCAGAGCAAGTGGTCCCCAAGGTATCCCAGCAATGACAGGAGGGAAACACAGGGAGGGGACCCCACTCACCCCAGCATGGCCATCCTCTTTGCAACCCACTTTTTCCATCTGCCTTTTCCCAATCCACTTTCCCCAGGCCTGTTCGAGGCAGCATCCCTCACTGTGTGAGAACAGATCGAGACAAGGTGTCCTCTCTCCAGGAGACATCAGAGATTTTCTCTTTGTCGAGAGTGATGGGAAGAATGAGTCTCATAAGCAGGCAAACGTTCAACAGCAAGTTCAAGTGGACATTTCACCCCAGCTGCAGAAGACGCCAGCTGCAAAAAGTCATCACAGAGATGGGCACAGCTCTGTGAAATGGCTGAAGCAAAAAGCATCTCCGTATTTCCTCCCTCCTTCATTTCTGTATCGCTTGCCCAGCAGGAGCGATGTTTACTCTGGCCCTGGGACCATCTCTTGCTCCTTTCACTCTGGTGTCAGAGACATCCAAATTAGCACTTACCTGCATAACAGTGGGGCAGAATTTGCTCTTGGAACTAAAAACTGGAGCAAGCCACAGCTGAGGGGACGTGACATTTTAGTTCACTGCAGGGTTTATTTAACCCTTGCTCCCAGCACGCAGGATGCGTCTCCCATCCCTGACTCGTCCCACAGCTCCTGCATAGCAAAGAGCTTGTTGCAGAGCTGCTGGAGCTGAAGCCAGCAGTGTGGCCATCCCACTGCTGCTCCTTACCCTGTTGCATTGTGGAGGCCACCTGCAGCGTTGCAGCCCCCAAACCTAAATCCCCCCAAAAGGGGCTGCGGCAGCTGCTGCTTCCCCTCCCTGGGCAGGGACAGGGATGCTGCGATGGTTGGGATGGGCCAGGCAGGGCCAGACACGCACCTCGCCAGGGCAGGGCACCGGGGAGGAGGCTGCTCCTGACCTCGGCCATGTGAGCCAGCTGATGGTGGTGGCACGTCAGGGACACGTTGCTAGCTTCCCGCTAGCGCTTCTGCAGTGCGGTACAGGCTACAACGAAAACAAAACATGCAGCTTTGTTTCTCCCATCCTGCAGCCCTTCCTTCAGCACACAGCCCTGCACCCAGCCCTCAAGCTGGACTTGTCTTGGGTCAAAGCACATCTCCTCTGCCCACTGTGGAACTCAGCCCCAAAACCTCTGTTTTGGCTGGCTCCAGAGCTCCTCTCCTGGGCCAGAGGTGCACAAGGGAAGGCCCAGTGCTGCAAAGAGCAGCCTTGGAGCCCTTTCAGGCCTCCAGGTAACCCGCGGGCACCAACTGGCTCCATTAAGAGCAACTGGGGGCATTTCCTGCCACCTCTAGTGGGACTGGGGACAGGATTAATTAGATGGAGGAAACAAGGGGTGAACATTGGCCTCCTACAAGCCCAAAAAGAGAGCTCAGAACTTAGCTCATAGGTTATTCAGGAGAGGGGATGTAGACTGGGGAAAAAAGCCATTAGCTCAATTATGCCTAACTACAGCCCGTTGTTTCTGACCCGTGCCCAGGAGGTGGTGTCAGTGGGTCTGCCCCTGCCCGCAGTGTCCATGTGCAGGGCAAGTGGAAGTGCCCGAGAGGGCTGCAGCTCACCACCTCCTCCCTCCAGCACCTTCTCCTGGGGAAAACCGGTCTTATTTCTGGGCTAGAAAAGCAAACCTGTTCCCCTGAGCTGGCTCTAAGCAGGTGAAGCAGGAACTGCCTCCCTCTTCCCAAACCCTAACTCCCTCTGTGCTCTAGCCTAGTTCCTGCTCCTAGTTGACCCACAGGTTGGCAGCATGTGGTCCCCCCCAGGAGATGACCAGCATCCTTGGACCCTGTCTCCAGGAAGGACTCTGAATCAAGAGCAACCTCTCCAGTGGCGCGTGGAGAGCAGAAGTGATTTGCATTCACGTTCCAGAAACCTCTGCCTGCAAGAGCAGAATCAAGTTTACTCAAGGCTCCAGGCTATGTAAAACTGGACAAAAAAATTGCTGATGCTCAGCCAGAGGCTGCAGTTCGACACCGATCTGCGTTTCCCATTGCTGGTTTCAGAAGAGGGGTGCCACCAGAGCTCAGCAGTTCTGTAGGGTCATAACTCCTTCGGAGCAGTATTTTTCTTGTTACTTAGCTTACAGGCAGAACTTCAGTGGTGCAGCTGCAACCGGGGCTGCGAGGAGCTTGGCACAGCTTGTACAGACACCAAAAGGAAGTTTTCAGTCTAAGCAGGCAAGGAAAAGGAAATATGATTAGAGGGGAAAAAAAAACACTGACAGGAATGAATTTGCCTGCCGTGCTTAGCCTCGCTGATGCAGGAGGTCAGCTCTCACTCGGGCAGGTGCAGGACGGACTTCTGCTGCCGTGCTGTAGGCTCGTCTGCTCCCACCCAGCACCGGTAACTTCTGACTATCTGGTCACTTCGCTAAAGCGGTCATTGAGCTCTATCAGAAACACCGATGCGAGAGGTGTCCTCAAACTGGGGATGCAACACCAAGCTCCTGTACTGCCAGTCAGCACCTTAACCGCATCCCCGGCGACCCACCGCTCTGTTTGTGAAATGCTGCCTCTTCTCAACCACCTTCATTTAAATTCAGTTCACTTCCATTATGCAGCGTTGGTTTTTTGGTGAAAAGGGCACCAAGAACCCATATTTGTTGGGACTGTGATTTTAATAGTGCCATTAACTATGGTAAGTGAACTGTAAGATACATTTGACTAACATTTCGGATTTGGGTGTTTTTTGGTTGAAAAACACATTTAATACATATTGCAGCCTGCTTTGATGTCCTATGATTTAGGGCTCCACTCCCTGCACTGGGCTTAAGGATTGTTCAACGTGGAAGTGTGGACAAACCTCAGCAACGTTTCTGTTGGGTAATTCTGCCACAGCTGCCAGCTAGAGCCCAAACAACTGAATAATTCATGAGCCCATCCACGGAGCACGAGGCATTCAGCAAAGGGAAGAGGAGGTCAGCTTTCAGCTGACTGCTATTAAAAACTTTCATTAAAGTCCTGGAAGAGAGAGGTGGGAAAGGGAGAAAGGAGGAAAAGAAAATGAATTATGACATTGATCACTTTTGTGGAACAATGGAGGAGGAGGGATGGAAAACACAAAGAAGGACAAAGTATCTTAGGGAGCTGGGCATGTCTAAATGGGACAAGATTTAATTCAGGTAAACATAAAATTGTACCTGACAACGCTCAACACATAACAGAGGAATAACAGGCAAGAGAGGAGCTGTAAGAGCTGAGCGTGGAGGGACATGCCTCCAGATGTCATTCTGCAGTGATGTTAGCTGTTATTTTGGCCCGGGGGGGAACTGAGCTGACATCCTCCCAGAGTGGAGACAGCGGTTGAAGTCCCAGTCCCCAGACCTGAGCCTGGTGCCTCACATCCCAGGCCATCATAGAATCACAGAATGGTAAGGGTTGGAAGGGACCTTAAAGATCATCTGCTTCCAACCCCCCTGCCATGAGCCCGGACATCTTCCACTAGTCCAGGTTGCTCAGAGCTCCATCCAACCTGGCCTTGTACACTGCCAGGGAGGGATCATCCAAAGCTTCTCTGGGCAACCTGTTGCAGTGTTTCACCACCCTCATGGTGAAGAATTTCTTCCTAATATCTAATCTAAATCTGCCCTCTTTTAGTTTAAAGCCATTCCCTCTTGTCCTATCACTACACACCCTTGTGAAAACTCCCTCTTCATCCTACCTTCAGGTACTGGCAGGCTGCTGTAAGGTCACCCCGGAGCCTTCTCTTCTCTAGACTGAACAGCCCCAACTCCCTCAGCCTGTCCCCATAGGAGAGGTACTCCAGCCCTCTGATCATCTTCATGGTCCTCCTCTGGACCCGCTCCAACACATCCATGTCCTTCTTACGTTGGGGGCTCCAGAGCTGGACACAGTACTCCAGGTGGGGTCTCACGAGAGTGGGGTAAAGGGGCAGAATCACCTCCCTCGACCTGCTGGCCAGACTTCTCTTGATGCAGCCCAGGTTTTCTGGGCTGCAAGCACACATTGCAGGCTCATGTTGAGCTTCTCATCCACCAGTACCCCCAAGTCCTTCTACTCAGGGGTCCCCATTGTTTAATGCTGCATCCCGGAATGGGCAGCAAGAAATAAAAGTGTGTAAAACAACCTGGGAAAACAGCCCGTCAGTAAAGACTGCTTGGGAGGGTTAAAAGGCAATTAAACAGGCAGCTCTCCCAGGAAAGAGGAGGCTCTGTCAATACTTAAAACGTGTGCTATGAGTACAGCGTGCTACTGAGCAGCACAGGCCGCTCTCTGCATAGACACCCCAGCCGTGGGTCCCCCAGCATCCATCGCACACTTGCCACGTGAGTGTGGACAAAACACTTGCCTCAGTTTCTTGTGTAAAACTAAGCTTTTTGGTATTGCCCTGCCTTTCCTGGGACACAACGGCTGTGCACTGACACAGGCACCTGCCGGCTGTCAGCAAGGCGCTGGTAGACAGACGCCTGTTTATTTACAGCTGAACGTTGGTGAGGCACCGCTAGGATAATGAGAAAGCCATTTGCTGTACAATACAACAATTCACCTTGGTCCCTCGCTAATCCAGGCCTGGGGAGCCCTTTAGAAGAGGGGAGGCTGAGGCTGTGGCTGCTGGCAGGTAGAGAGCATCTCCGGCTGGTGGCTGACCCACCAGGGCAGAGGACATCCTCCCCCGGGAAAGCAAAGGGGGACCACGACTCTGGAAGGAACGAGCACATTTCTGTGGTGGCAGGTTTCTGGGGTAAAGGGGTTCCAGCACCTCTGAGCAAAATAAGAAATGAGAACCTTACCCGTAGAAGTTCCTGCAGGCAGTAGAAATCCTCCAGCATGGCAGGAGGCGATACATAGATGTAGCTACATGTACACATACATACGGTCAAACACAAAGCGTCGCTCCACACACCCTGCACCCTGGGGTCAGCGCCTGGTTCGAGTTGCCCTCTAACCACACAGAGGGTGCAAGGGGCTTGGTGTGACCCTCATGCTCTCCCCATGCTGCCAGCACCACGTGCTGCAGCCTCCGAAGTCACCTCTGGGACTGCAAGGTGGGGGCGGTCGGGTTTTGCTGTCCCGGTGCAGGGACACAGCAGCAGCTTGCATGATCAGGCCCTGCCGGGGCACTGGGCTCTCTCTGCGCTCCCTGAAGGCAGAAACTGCTCTTCCCTTGTCAGCAAGACAGTTCACTCCTCAAAAAAAATGAAGCCTGGGAACGCCTGGTGCTCAGCAGCTCCTTTTCCGCAGGCAGGAGCAGCAATCAGAAGAGATGAAGCTGCCGATCCTGATGGTCTCAGCGCGTGCAGCGTCCTTTCTGCTACTGCAGGCGGCCGAGAACACAGGAGGAGCAGCCCCCCTCGCAGGGAGTAAGGAGGCTTCAAAACCCCAGCGTGCCTGATGGTCTGCTGTGCTGGAATGAGTCGCTGAGTGAATCTGGTGGGCACCAGCACCCCTGCTGTTCATGTGATTACAGCTCGTTTGGGAGCACCATGCCCACTCCGCACAAGGAATTTGTCATTTCTGAAGGCACCACATGAACCTGCTCCCCACTGCCTCCCTGGCCAGTGGGGCGGTGCCACTGGTGCCACTGCCACCTCTCAGCCCGAAGAGCTGCTCTTCAATGGCACGGGAGCCAGCCCAGGACCCCCCCAGCAGCACCAGCCACGCCAGGAGAAGCTGTCGGTCCCTGCTCACGCGCACCATGCCCCAACTTAGCAACAGTGCTGCTCGAGGCATCTCGTCACTCCTCGGTGCTGTGTGGTGAGGAGCCGCACAGAGCACCCAGCATCTTCTCCCAGGGGTGCACACGTACACACGGAAGCCTGGGGAGGAAGGGAGAGAGCATTCCCCTTTGCCATTTCCCAAGCAGGGTGTATTTGTCGTGTCTTGCCGAGGAGGAGGGTATCGCTGCCTGCTCCTCGTATTTCTCTCTCCGCTGTCTCTCCTGCCCAGCCTCAGCCCAGCAGGAACGCAAGGACATTACAACAACCGCTGACAGGAGGCTTTATAAGCGGTGAAAGCAAGCAGCACCAAAGCCTCCCTGGGTGGAAAATTCCTCCCAATTAAACGGCAGGAGCAGAAAAGGCACGTGTGCGAACTGGTCTGGGGTTAGAAGCAGGCCTGCAGGAGAGCGTGAAACACACGTGTCTTATCTGAAACAGCAGGAACAGTGTGACTGCCCCAAAGCTGGACTCTTGCGTAAATTATTTACTGCTGCATCTGTTTTTCCCTTTTATTCCTGAGCAAATCGTACTGACCACCCGGGTACCCCAAGAGAGCAGATCACCGGCTGAGCTAATTGCTGCAAAGGGCAATTAGCACAGCCCAAATCTTCAGGTCTGGAGGAGGAGAAATCCGCACTCCTGCCTCGAGAGAGGCGGCAGCACCCTGAGGGCTGAGGCTGCACGGCCGCGGGGATGCTGTAAGATGGTAATTGCACCCTGATCACAGACGCTGCGGAAGCAGCCACTTCTAACAAGAACAGAAATTGCTTTTAAGCAATTGCTTCATGCCAAAAGACACTGTGCTACAGACTTCACAGACGCCACCCCGTGACAGCCTTGCAGAAGAAGGGCTAATTTCCCTTCAGGGGTGGGAAGGGTTGACTGGAGCCACACCACACCCCTAATGACACGGAGGGGAACAGGACAAGGCACGAGCAGGTGAGCTGGGGGCATTCCTCTTTCTTCCGTGGCAGAACAGCCGAGGTGGCGCGGTGGCTGTTTACGACACACTTGACATGGAGCCATCCAAGCCACCTTCTGTGCCGCCGCCAGAAGCGTGCAGGCAGGAGCCGCACACCAGCGAGCAGCTGGGATGAGACTGGCTGGAGTTGGAGGAGCTGAGCCCACACCACACTGCACCAAGCCCCGAGAGCCACGGAGTGGCCGTGCCCACTAGCTGCAGGCAGGCCTCTCCATCTGACCAGGTACAGGTGCATTTGGAACTCGTCACGTGTGATTTTTCAGCACCGAATCCCAAAGGGTATAAATAAGGACACGTCTGCTCCCTCTCTTTGACATGTCTGTGATGCAAGGTGGCTATCAGCTACCCCACAGCACGCCGAGCAAACAGCACACAGCGGCACGTAGCACTCCCCACGCTCTGTTATCCCACAGCGGCACAAAGAGGCAGCCCCGCTGCTGTAGCCCACCTATGTCCTTACAGATGGAAAGGGGAAAGAGTTCCACTGTCTTTCGGGTAAGCGGCAACAGGCTGCAGGACAGCACAGCAGAGACCGGGCCAATTCGCAGCCTCAGCTGGCCCTCCTAGGCAGCCCTGACCGGTAACCAGCCGCACTGGGTGTGCACGCCTCCACGCACAGACCGCGCCTGACATGCAGTACCGGGTACCCCAAGGTCCGGTGACTTCAGCTCTCGGGGCGGCACATGGAGGAGCAGCCTGCAGCACCCCGTGGCAGCGGATCACAACCAGGCTGGCAAGATCAACAACGTGAAGCAGTCTTCATTCTCAGCCTCCCAGCTTCCTTCTCAGCCTGGTCCCTCAGACCAGCTTCTTCTGCTGGTGAGGAGTCAGTTCCTCAAGGATCTGAGGAATCCATATAACCCATCCGTCTCGCGGTACCCCTTCAGTTTTGCTACACAGAGTAAGTACACAATCTCAAGCTTTATTTTTCTATTGGCCAGCAACTTAAACTGGGTTAAAAAAAAAACCAAACCAAAAAAAGCAATGAATATTATTACACAGAGAAAAAGTATAAAATAACTCAATTGACACAAGCTAACTTACTGTTCGCATCTCATTCCTCCTGGCCTCTCCCAACCCTGAAGGGAATGGGCGAAGGCAGCTATGAAGATATGCTTAAGAAACCAGAAATATTGCTTCAAGCAACATACTCAGTATTTTCCTCTTAGTTAGTAGTCAATACTTGTCAGGAACTTATTATAAAACAAGAAATAATTTAGAGGTTTCTCCTTTAGATCATTACACAATAATTTAGATTTCTTTCCCCTCTTTCCTACTGCTGTAGAACCAAGGATACACCTCGGTTCCTCCACCTCTCTTTCTGCATTAGTTAACAATTATTTCATGGGGCTGGTGTTGATGGGGGAGTTTCAGATTGACCTGCTCTGAACTTTAACTTGTCACCCTTTAGCACCAGTCCAAGATTTCTGCTCTGTGAACTAAAAAACCCACGCTGTTGCAAGGCCATTTAGGTGTCTGGGTTTTTTTTTTGCTCATGTTAACTGTCTGCTGCCAAGGGACAGGGCTCAGCCCATACCACTGAAAGGCCAAGAGAGGGAATAAATTTGTTTATCAAAGGGCCTGTCTTCACTGCTCAGAAACACCAAGACCCCAACAGCCCTTTCTGCTTCATGGATGAAACAGGCATGCCAGGAGGATGAGAACTAGACACGAGGCACAGATGTTACTATGAAATCAGGCTAAGACCCTGGTTGGCATAATGATGGCACCAAGTCCACAGCAGTGGTGATGTCTATGTCGTGTATGTATCCAGGATCCCAACACAGAGAGAGTATTTAATCAAATCTATTTCTCTGCAGCAAACAAAGTTAACCCAGCACTGTCAATTTACCAAGAACACTGGGGCAACTGGTTGAAGCTGACGCTCCTGACCTTCTTGGCAGCAACCAGTAAAGTGAGCTTCCACATCTCATTAAAGCCAGAAAACGTTCAGTTGATCAATGAGCTCTTTGGAGGCTGATATATGTATAGATTTATAGATGCATAGGTCACTTCCTGCTCATGAGAGACAAGCCTGGAGGTTTTAATTAGAAAAATCAAGCTGAGGACATCTCTCAACATGCAAGAGATGTGAGCTGGTATTTCCACTAACTGAACAGGCCAAAGGCCAGCAAGGTATACCAGCTCCAAAAGCAGACCAGTTCTTCACCAGACCTCTGCAGGGGATAGGCAGGAGCAAACAACTTAGAAGTTTTCTCACTCACACTGGAAGCCACTCAATAAAACAGACTAGACCCAAAAGAATTAGAAAGTTAGTCCATCATCTTTGCTCCTGAATCCCTAGGAGGCAAAAGGCCTCTTGTGGCTCCTAAGGGCACTGTGTTGGGGGAAGATTCAAGGAAGGGGACGAAGGATTGCTGAGAAATCCTAAGGCACCCACATCTTGGCAACATCATAGTCATGACAAGATTTCAGCTGCACCAAGATGTGCTTCTGATCAGCAGGGAGAGTAGCTCCTGCCCCAAGCAACCAGGCAGGCATCCTCTCAGGCAGAGAACAGCCATGTTAGAACATCAGTGCACACTTGGGAGGAGGGAGAGAAATCTTCCATGTATGAGAGACTCAGCTCTGGCTCCAGCTCAGCACAGAAACGTCATCTGTCCTCACAGTCAATGCCTGATGCTGCTGAGCCACTTCTCAGAGAGCAAACCATGCTTCTTGCATAGCATCCTGATACCTTCATGTTGGCTCAGGAAAAGCCTCAAGAGAAATGGCCATGGATAATTCTTACTTTGTAGTTACATCAAGGGACAGCTTCGCTAAAGCTTCTAGCAGAAGATCCACAGCTCTTTTGTTTCTTGACAATGAAGAGGACCCGCTGAACTCGTGGCTGCCTTGTACACAAAAAAGAGAGTTACTTTTCCCCAAGGGGGCAGGTAAGGCTGTGCATAGTTTGAAAGGCATTTAAACACAGAGCCAAGTCCTCAGGTTATAGACACTTCTGTGGCGGTGGTGGAGAGTGGTCAGGTTGGCAGGCGCGAAGGGAAGTGGCAGAGGGGGCGGGACAGAGTTCCCGCAGCTATTAATATGGTTCTGGCTTTAAACTCCTGTACAAGCAGCAGGTGAAAATCATCCCAAAGATCTACAGGGTGTAAAGAGAAGAGAGAAATGCATGAGAAAACAGAATGGATGCAGCGGAGGCAGAGCTTGCAAACTAAAAGCCTGGACCCAGACTGGAGTGGCAGCTAGCTCCTGCCTGGGAATACTGCACTCTAGCTTGCAATCAGCAGCAGGAGAGAACATAATCTGTGCTAATCCTCGTAATTAATCACCAGTGGCTTCTCTAGGGTGTAATTTGGCTACTTGCCAGGACAAAGAGGAAGATGAGGAACTCCCAGAGACATCCGCATCTGGAAGGACAGGATATCCTGTGCCCTCCGCTCTAAAATGGGAATGGGGGCATCCATATCCTACCCCTTTATTCATCAAATCATTTGCAGACCCACCGTGCTGTTCCTCAACATGGCACAGCCGAGGGAGAAGTTCGGAGGACTTAAAACAATCCCAGTGAAGCGGCGTAGGAACCTTCTCCTCAGCGGTCAGGCAATCACGGCACATCCCACAAGAGGTCTCTGCTCGGTTGCCAAACCGCCCGCCACGGCCAGCACTGCCTTGCCTGCAGCCCTGGGGCAGGGGAGTCTCTCCACCTTCCCGGCTGGCTGAGCTCCTTCATCAGAAGAAAATTTTACAGACAGGTAGAGGAGGCTTTTGCTTTGGAGCTAGTGAACCCTCGGGTCCCTGAAGTACCTGGCAACTTCTCCTTGCCAGGCAGGGAAGAGCCTAAAACATCAGATTTTTGCATCCCTCAGCACTAGGGTTCATTTAACTCCTGCCCCGCACCCCCAGAACTCCACTCAGCCCTTTTACCTGCACGCAAGCAATGCTGATTCCCACTGCCCCAATAATTTTCAGATGTTCTTGAATGAAGTTTTCCAGCTTGGTAATGCAACCACTCTGCAAGGTGAAAGGAGGGACATGGAAAATCAGCTTCATTTTAACCTCTTGTTCACTTTAATCCAATGGTTGCAACCCTTCAAAGCAACGCTATAAAGTGTCTGGTGGGCAATCTCTTCCTCCAGCATCACTGGAAAAGCTATACAGATGATGTAAACTGCATCGTGTTCTGAAGCTCTCTGGACCTACTGTCTCAGGAACCGTCGAACAAACCCAAGGCGGCTGCTAGCTGGGCAGAAGAAATGCAGAAGAACATGCCACATCACACAGAGAAAGTGTGTCATTTTTCTCTGAGATGCGTGGAGAAAGATCACCTCATTCACTGCCTAGCACATGCCTGGGGAGCGTGTTTACTCCCATCAGGCCAAAAAACGCTGCCGAGTGGCTCCAGTACCAGGACCTCTAACAGGACATGAGCCTTTTAACAGTAAATTCCTCCCAGTACTATTTATGACAGCAAGGAGTTTCAGTCTGAACCCAGAAAGCCATGCTCTGCCTGCCTCTGCCTTACAACTGCATCCCTGGCTGGCAGTCTGACCATTCCCTCCCTGTTTCACACCCGAGTTTTTGTTATCATAAGGCAAAAATAAATCAGTAAGACCATTCTCTGCAGGATGGGGGGAGGGAGGGGGGAGATCGTCCTTTAAATAATTAAACTGTTTTATCTGTTGAGGCAGGTTTTCCATGGTAACATCAGGGGGATTTATTGTGTAGGTTACAGCAGTGCCCCAGGAGTTTACAGTGTTCACTACACCTACATGCACGCAGGCAGAGGGAAGGAGGGAGTAGGCAGCCCTCCAGGGAGAGATGGCAAAGGCCTCACTTTTCCCATGCTAGAATTAGGTTTTAGAGTCAGCATCAGCTGCCCTGATACAAAGCAGTTACTCCTGTTCCCTGATCTGACCCTTTTCTAGGTTTTTCTTCCCCAAAGCCACTAAAATCCTCTCTGAACTCTGACTGACACCTTGTATCATGATATGCAGCATCTGATTGCAGATCCAAACCTCCCCTTACACGTTTTTCTCCTCTAGAGCTAGTCCAACACATTTAGCAGCCGACAAGGCCTCTCTAAATAATGGAGCTGGGCAGCTACCTCCAGCTTCAAGCAGACCAGAGAGAGGATCGGAATTGCCACCCCTGCCCCTCAAACGGTTGTGGGTTTCCACTCTCAGAAACACCTCATTAGCCCTCAGACTCTCCTCTGCACTTCCTCGCTGGGTCTTGTCTGGATGGCACAAACCTTATGCAAAGCCTTCTTCCTGAAGAGCAAAACCCAGACAAGCAGCTGGACGTATGAGGGGCTTTGACACATCAGAACGACTGGACTTTGTCTCCCTGTTCATTCCCTAAAGATAGATGGTTGGATTCCTTTTAGCTGTTTGAGTTGCTTGGCTTCATGGCAGATGTTACTCATACTCCTCTTCTGAGTCCTACTCAAAGCACAGACGGTGAGAAGAAATAACCTGTTTTGAAGGAGCCACCTCTTCATCCACAGCCCTCCTTAACTGTTAGGGGGACAGGGACAAGGAAAAGCTCCAGTTGCTGCTCCCCATTCTCAATACAGCCAGCCACCGTGCTGGTTCCACTGATTAGCAAAAGGACTATGCTACCCCACAGAGAGTGTCACAGCGAGCAAGTTAAAGCCAGGTGACAGGACTCAAGGGCGCCAAAATAAATGCAAGAATTTTTACCAGCCTTATGCCAGCTGAGTGAATAAATGGTCTGAGAGCTACCTGTTTACTTACTCAGCTAGTCTGGGATTCAATTTGCTGCTTTTCTAGAAAAGAGACAAGTATCCCAACTCCAGCGTTCTTCTCATCCCAAACTGCAGCCCACTGGAACCAGCCTAATTTGCCTGCTATGGGGCCTTTTCCCCATATGCTGCTTCTTCATGCTGTAGGTCAAATCCCACCATCTCAGTCTAGGACCAGAAGTATCTCCATTTGCACCTCACTGAGTAATTCCAATGACAGGAAGCTGTGTCAAATGTAGGGCTCTCATCCAAGCCTCTTGCTAGAACCAACAGCCTCTCCCACTTCCCCTTATCACTAGCATACTCTGCAGTAACAAATATAATTCATTATTTTTCTCTACATCTACATATAAAACAATAGCCTAAATGGCTGAATGCTCAACTAGAGAAATTACTTCCACCTCTTAAAGAATCCTTCTGACTTTGAAGCCTACTGACAGTCTACAGCATCAACCCAACACCCTCACTCCCTACCCACCTCCTTTACATACTTTCTGACAGGCGGCTCTGAAGCCCTTTTGCTCTTTACCTCCTTGTAGATGTTGGAAGGATGGTCTCTTCGGCCACACAGGTCGGTTATCGTCTTACAGCAGCTGTCTGGGACTTTCCGTCCATTGGCCTCTGGAGATTTGATCCACACGCTGTCAGCCCAGTCTGTGTAGTTGTTGCTCCCACAGCACTTGAACTGGATGCACACAGAGCAACGGCTGAGCCTGCAAGCACCACAACCTCCTTCTCCCTCTACCCTCCCACACCACGCCGTGGTCTTCACTCTCCTTTGCTGACTCCAGCTATCTCACGGGCTTTTTTTCTTTTTTTTATAGGCTACTGTAATTGTAAGTGACTTTGGTGTTAAGTCCCCAAAACTATCAGCTTTATCTATCTTGCACCAGCTGACTTTTGGTTACTGCTAGGATGAACTGTAACCAGAGCGCAGCTGCAGCTGCCTCAGCTATTAACCACCAGAGTGGAGAGTGTTAATGGTGGTAACAAGGTAAGTTTAATTACCAGTTACTATCGCAAATGCACCTGCTATGGCAGTATGCATAGAGTAGGACCCATGCTTTGAAAGTGCCTGTGCACAAGGGTCCTTTCCATGGGAAAGCCTGTCAGAACTGCAGCAGCCCTAACCTGAACCACCCCTGGGCCAGGCACAGCTAGCAACAGCAGCAGGAGGGCTCCTTCGTTACATCTTGCTCCCTAGGCTACTGAGAAGCCTAATGAAAAATGTCAGCAGTTTCTCCAAAGCTTTGAAGCGGGAAGTAGAAACAGCTGTCAGAGTGACTTGGCAGCTCCAGTTCACTCTGGGAGCAATGCAGGTATTTCCCCAGTGCTCCTGGGCATGCAATTCACAGATCACACCACGCAATTCTGCTGGTTGCACAGCCCAGGCCCTGCACTCCACCCAACTGCATCTTGAATCAGGAACAGCAGAACATACACTCAATATACAGAAGAAACATCTGTATGTTGGACGTCAAGACCCCACGATGCCTTTTGTGTGCCCAATTTTAAGCCCTGCAATTGCGTTAATTCTCCCTGCCTCTAGCCAGACCTACCTCCTGCTGCAGTTTGTCTACGGCGCTGGTAACACTCTCTTCTCCCTCCTTCCGGTACTTCTGCGTCATGGTGTTCTTCAAATTTTGCTTCAGCTCCATGCTCAGCTGAATGGAAGAGACAAGCGGAATAAAATCACAAGGCAAACTCGCCCCTCAGAGCAACCCAGAGCCCTGCAAACGTTTCACTGCCTTTGCTCCAAGAAGAAAGCAGAGACCCTAGTGGAAGCTACAGCTGCATTCAAAGTCATCCTCCAAGCCTTGACTGGACAGGTTTATTTCCAACTGATTACAGATCATGCCTCCATTTTAACAACTGGAAGGAGGTGCTTGAGGGCCAAATTTCAGCCTGTGCTACACACCACCATATGGGTCCTCACCTTGAATACTTAAGATTGCCAAGACATGCCTGCATCGAGAGACTACAAAGCTGTGCCTGCTTAAATATGAATATGCCTATGAGACCACGTGCAGTCTTCTCCCTCTCAAGCCTGTGACAAAATACTAAAACCCAAATCACTCTGTCCAGGACCAGGAAGAAATCAGAGGCCTGGACATGCTGCACTGAAGCCATGTAGTGTTGTATTGGCATCAAAAAGGATGCCACAGGACGGAATTTAGTGCATGATTGCGAAAGTACTGCGAGGCCTTTCTTGCTAGCATTGACAGAGAGACAAAGTCTGATTTTACAAGTACAGAATTTCTGAAAGCATCGTCATAAACAACTGGCATGTTCAGGTGATCAGATGCAAACATTTCTTCCTGTGGAGGTCCGTTTAATCCAGCTGAACTCTTCTCACCTATCCAGGTGACAGCCAAAAAGTGCCAAAGAAAGAGTTGTATATTTTTTGTCATCCTGGTTCACAAAGCAACGCTGCTTTAGTCCAACACCTGTGAAATTCTAAGTTTCCTATACCAATAAACAATGTCAACATGCATTTTAGATGGGGTCAATGAATGAAACAGGTGGGTAGCCTCTCTATACAGCTATTATTCTACACAGTAAGTAGTAAATGAGAGGTTGAGCATCTGGTTATGCTGAACTGTGCAAAACACGGTCTGCAATTTATTTTCCATTTGAAACACTGTTTTTTCCAACCCCATGTGTCAAATGGGGACAACACCTACCTCACAGAGAAGATACGAAGCTTTATTCGCTAATATTTGCAAAACGCTTTGAGATCCTGCACTGGGAAGCTCTACAGAAGTGCAAAGGACTTTGTGTAATAAAAAAAAAGGAAAAGGTTCAACAGCTGGAAGGCAGAGGCAAATAAAGAGGAGAGTCCATTAGCAGAATTATTACTTGGGAGAAAAGCAGTTACCTGCAGGCTCACGGGAAAGTACGGCGGCATGGAACAGAGACAACAAAACAAACAGTTTAGACACACACATGCAAGCCTTAGACACCAAAGCACGGGCTGAAATAAAAACAGTGGCCAACAGAGCAAGCAGCCAGCAACCAGGAAAGAAGGGGGATTTGCCAGCCAGAGGGCAAGAGGAAGTGCAGCTACGGATCAGAGATGCCCTCCAGTGATCTAAAACACTCAAGGGTACAGCTCCGAATACGCTGCCCTTTATTTCAACCTAAGGATCAGCTCCTCTTCATACATTGTCATATACAAACCTCTTGCCTCTGCACGGATGGATGGACGGACCTTGGCTTCTTGCCACACCTGCTAGGATTGACCTTCTCTGTTAAATACATGCACTTATGCCACTGATCCCTCCTGGTCGGAGCCAGCATAGTTCTTTGGCTCCTCACAAACTGCCAGTGCCCATCTTAGTGAGGCAAAGCACAGAAGGCCCAAGAGAAAAAGGAATGGCAAGGAACCCTGACAGCAAAGCCAACAAGACAGGATGTCCAGCTGCTTTGCAGATAGCCACTTGACAACAATCCTGATTTGCCATTTCCAATCCGCTTCCAGACATGAGAGCAACTTCCCAGGCTGTGCCTTGGTGGCTAAACTCCCTTTGAAAACAAAGTGATGACTTAAGCCTCTGGCCTCTGCAACTGCAAAAAGGGCCAAGCTAGAACTGCAGCTGTTGGGAGCCTACGGTGTTCTCCAGCCCCTCAGCTGAGCTGGTCAGTAAAGCTCTCAAAAACTTCTTGACCTGAAAGGACCTCTCAGCTGGATCATTCATTATCTTTGCCAGTTCAAAAGTACAGCAGTGAGCTTGCTGGATGCAGCAGGAGCTGTTCCTATGTCCTGAATATACTAAGTGGCACTAATGTGATTTCAGTTGCTTGCACTATGCCTTGCAGGGCATTAAGAGAGTTCCCAGATCTACACAGCCTCAAAAATTGTCTTCTAC
Organism: Opisthocomus hoazin; assembly: GCF_030867145.1. NCBI lineage: Eukaryota > Metazoa > Chordata > Aves > Opisthocomiformes > Opisthocomidae > Opisthocomus > Opisthocomus hoazin. The sequence continues at coordinate 16,282,120 of NC_134420.1, read as the reverse complement.
AAGGCTCTGCAGAAAAAGAGCGCACAAAGGTGACCCACAGGAAGGAGCTGAGCGGCAAAGCTGAGCAGCTTCCCTAGAGTAACCACCACCACTTTGTCAAGAAATAATCTAAGGTTTTCTCTACTGGGAGGGGAGTGAGTACAGACATGTGGAAAGGTGAACCACCACCAGACCCTAGGCGCCAAGCCTCCAAGCCCAACTCCCTCTAGAGAAATGGGATGATAACCAGCTGTTTTCTCTCCCTAGTTTGAGTCTCTAAGGTCTAATGTCCACTCACCTGCTGGTAGTAGATATAGGCCAGGATTCCAGCAATGATCTCCAGGAGAAAGATGCACAGCAACAATATGAAGTACTGTAAAATAATGGGAATAGCAGGACATTAGAACAGAATGTAAGGAGATGCCAGGAGCCACCTTTTCATCAGCTGGTAAAATGCACGACTCTGTCTTCATTGATGCTTTTCTGCAGCAGTGTTCAAAGGCAGGGGCTGGGATTAAGACCTGAATATGGTAGGAAAGGAACAATCCCACAGGTTAAAAAAAAAACCACACAAAAACAAACCACAGGATAACTGAAGACAAGCGTTAAGTTTAACTCACGGAGCCAGACGGATGCAGAGAGTGGAAAAGTGCAGGCAAGTGAGATAAGATCCCTAGACAAAAGAAAGTGGTTGCTGGATAACCTGATGACTACACTCCATATAGTAGAAAACCTCCGACTCCGACATCAATACAAAAAAAAAAATTGAAACTTTTGCTTGTTTTGATATCGTGGAGGGCATTTCACCAAGTTACTAAGGAGCAATGCATGTTATAACGATGATTCAATACAGCAACGAAGAGTCTATTTCCCCAAGGGTACAGCAGACCAGCTAAGCATAAACCATACATGTATGTTCCCAGTGACTTCTGTGGGGCTCAACCACAGGCTGAAGAGCACTACTGAAGTGGACGGACTCCAGCACTGATTCACACTCAGGACTGTGACTATATGTTCTGCTGAACTAGGATCTAGAGAGGAAAGCTCAGTATCTCAAAACCAAAGTGAGAAGAGCTCTTAGAAGACTAAGAGGAAAACATGACTATTTCTTAAAAGGGCTTAATGGCAGTGAAATGGAAAGGGATGTGCCCTGCTTATCACAAAGAAGAATCAAAAGGACAGCACAGAAAACTGTCTGGGAACACAAACAGGAAGGGAAGCCAAACCTATGAGGAGGAACATGTGTACTAGATTAAAAGGACTGTGCAGGCCTGAAGACAGAGGGTGATGTGACCACTTCCTCCTTAGGTTCAAAGAGAGCTTTTGAGGGGGAACTCCTGTCCTGACACACAGCCCCTGCTTTGCTGCTGGTCAGCAATGAACAGTTTCTTTACGGATCCAGGCTATTCTATGACTGCTATTAAATTCATCTTTCTGTAGATAAAGCTGAAGAGACACCAGTTCCAGCCATAACAAGCAACTCATGCTAAGTCCCTGTAAGACTTGGCCTCCCCAGGACAGATTAAACCAAGTATCTCCCATTTTCTGTTCTACCCCTGAGCTGAAGAAATGGCTGTTCCCAAGGGATGAAGGAAACAGCTCCCTACAAATGCAACTGGACGTCAAACTGTCTCTCCCCGGCGCAAAGCAGGACAGTGAAGACCTGGACACAGCAAGGTGACCTACACAGCATGGATGCCTTTTGTTGCACAAGGGTTCCACTCCCACTGTGCACCCTCCTTTACTAGTTATTTCCAAACTCTTCTGCAGGAGTAAAATGACAGACACAAACATTCAGTCTTCCTCTTTCACCCCTGTTGGGATTCAGCAGCTGTGAAGGATGGACAGCTGGGTTTTATCTGCAGGCTGGGCTTTAATCTGAGCACACAATCTCAGGCTTTCACTTCCCAGCCCCACACTCTTCCCCAAACGCTGGCCGGCTCTGCAGAAGCCTGTACAAGGTACTCATTCATACCAGGGGAATGAGTCACCAAGCAGAGTGCGGGGAAAGTTAAAGGCTGGTCCCACACTCTTACGGCATGCCTGGACACAAAGACTGGCTTTCTTTTGTTGGGACCTAGTTATGCCCTAACTGCTCTGACATCACCTCTCTGCCAAGGAGGGGGCAGGAGGGTGGCAGGATGCTGAGAACAACGAATGAACTGGAAAGCATCTTTTCTTTATTTTTCCCTGCTCTGTGTCGTCATGTGAGAGACATTCAGGTAGAGCTGAGTTGTGTCACCACAGCTCAGCTCGCTGTGCTGGCTTACGGTGGATAGAAAAAAACATGTAACCAGAAGACCTTCAAAAACTTGAGTCACAAGGCCATTGTAAAAGCTTGTAAGGGAAGTTAGTGCATCTGGCACCCAGGCATTAAACCGCTATGTATCATTACCCTTATCTCAGTCTCATCATTCCCTCAGGGCCACTTCCAAGTATCATGCTGAAATAGGGGAGCAGCAGTTTTCACTCTGGGGACACACAGAGCACAGGGCTGCTTTCCTTCCTCTTCATCTGGAATTGCAGGGCTTTCTTACACAGTTCTGCTCTGGGAGGAGTAGGCTAGCTCTAGCATGGAGCTGCGGGGGAATGCCCTGCTCACTTCCCAAGAGACTGCAGAACAAGTCAGAAATGTGCGATCACCCAAAAGCCTGTAGCAGGCACACGCCTGGACCTGGGTGGGCTCTGGGCAAAATTTATTCTTGCTCTGTCTCCAAGCCAGAGTCAGGGCTGCCTGGTGTCTCCTCAAGATCTACAAGTTCCAAATTTCTTCCATCCAGCTTCAAGTGTTTGAGTGCAGTGCCAAGCTTTAGTGTGTTTTCTCTGAATAACCGAAAGGATGGTTCACCCGCCTACAATCCAAATCGCTCTCTGCAGAGGTCTTTCCACTACGTGAAGAAGAGATACATAGCAACTGCACTCCTAAACTAGCAATCTCACTTCAGTGAGAGGGCTCCAGGCTGAAATGCAGCAGGAACAGAAATCATAACCAATGCATTCCCTTCTCCCCTCTCAAGGTAGCTAACTAGAAGTGGCAGTGTGAGGGGCCAAACCTGAAGAAAGCCACCTTCTTTCTTTACATGCAAGGTCTTCTATTTGACAGGTCCTTTCCTAGGACTTCTGCTTGCATATTTTTGTGTATGAAAGTGTGCATCTTGACTGAAGTACAATATAGTAGTGGTTTGTGTGCTTGCAAAGAACTCGACTGCAGCATCATGACCAGCTAGGCTGCAGATCCACTGCCATGCCTGCTCACAGAGCCAGAGAAACTCCACATCTGTTGCGCAAGCCTCGGCACATCATCTGGCTACAGAGGGACACAAGGAAGGCAAATAAACAATGACCTAAAACAAGTAGCAGAGCTGTGAGTGATGAGCAATGAAATACTACGAAAAGCCTTGAAGTGGGCTCATAAAACTCACAGTTAGGTAGAAAGGCAGCAAAAAAATTCACAGCTTCCTGAGTCTTCAACAGAAAAACAAACTAAAAACCAGATATGCATTTTACAAACAGCACCCAAAGCTGTCAGTAATTGATTTTAAAAGCACCAAGGAGGCACTGGGGAGAGCAGAGAGTGCCACTTACAGCACTCCTTCCCATATTTACATGGGCCTCTGGTACAGAGAGAAATTGGGACAGGGTGGCACAGACACTGGGGGCACCAACTGTGAAGCTGTCAGGATTGCTGTCTGAGCTCAGAGCTGGCAAAGGCCCCCAGCCAGGCTCACCCAGCCCTGGCAAGCACAGCCCTATCTCTTGTGTGGATTACTCACCGGCAACCAAAGCAGAGCACAAGCAAGAAGAGACAATAAGCCTGTGACAACCAGCAAGTCTGAAAGGACATGTGGTATAAGGACATAGAGTGACCTTTTGTTCCCAAGACACAATTATTAGTTTTCTGTGACAGAATAACAAAGAAAAACCCACCGGATTTTCATCTGAAGCTTCTGGCTGAGGCAAAAAGACAAAGGGACATCTCTGGCATGGAAAGTAAGCGTAGCAAGGCCAAAAAGGACTGCTACAGACCAGCAGCCTAATGAAAAAGCACCAGCAACGCATGCACTGTGTGTCCTCCTCTGTGTTTTATTCTCCCTTCCCGGCCCTATTCTGCCTCTCACAGGGATTACCAGGCCTTCAAAGTAGTGGTACAAGCATCAGGCTTGCTCATGACTCCTGTTTCTGCTTCTCCATCCAAATGAAAGAGGGCAAATGCAACAGTCAGGTGAACGAGGATTTGCAAAGGAAGGAGCTGGTGAAAACTTTCTGAAGTATCCTTTTCTGTAACTGTGAAAGCAAAGAGCCACTGACTGTTATTTCCATCACTGCACTCACTTCTGTAGCCCAGAGACTAAATGGGACTGCTGCCATAGTCCAGACTGAAAGTGAGATCTGAGATGGGCAAAGAATAGAAACCTTAGGGCTGGTCAAAAACTTCAGTGTACATGGGTGAGCAGAGAGCTCAGGAATTAAGAAAGGTTTAAAAGAAGCAGCAGATTACAAAACAGTGTGGCTTTTTTTGTGAAAGAAAAACTAAAATATTTTTTTTGCAACTAAACATTCACTGGAAATGTTCTGATTTTTGACAACCAAGTGAAAAAGCATGTTAATTTGGCTTGAACCTAGTGTAAATAAAAGTCAGTTTTGATACAGGTCTCTCACATCTTTCCTCTCTCCTCTCATTTTCCAGAAGAGCATAAGGAATGGGCAGGGAATAAGGAAGGGACAAAAGCTGCAAGATTTTGTTTTGAATAGTTTCTAATAGACACTCTTACATTACAACTATACTTTGTACTTTTGAACCATGCAGTGGTAAGCACGTTCTTTGGGTGGATGAAAGGAAATGCTCTGCAGTAGAACCTGCCCCCTAGGACAAGCACAGCAGGGCTGTTAGGAGCCAGAGGCCTTAGGAGTATTTGCTCTGGGACAAACAAATACAGTTGGTGCAGAACACAGCCAAGGTGTTTCCCTCCCTCCCAGTATGGTTCAAGATAAAATGGGGTGAATACTCCCCCAAACAAAACAATCAAGCAAAGCTTACCACTCTTAGCAAATTCCGACGCTCTTTGAAGGTGGCACAGCAACCAAGGATGCCAGTAACCATGACAACCACCCCAGCCACCACCAGAATATAAGCAGTTGCTGAATACGTGCTGGAGGAGAGCAGGCTGATGTAGTCACTCTTCTCAGCTAGGGTCCAGGTGCCCACTGCCATCACAGCCCCGCCAGCCAGCTGGGTAGAAAGAGAAGCAAGCAAATGAAAAGCATCTGATGCATGAACTTCCTCACCTCCTGGAGCAACTGGACTGGGATACCAGGATGTGCCTTAGCTCTGTAAGCTGAGCCTAAGATGATCTACACTAAAGGAAGGACTAACTGGACCAGGCGCAGGCCCCAGTGCACTGGAAGGAGCTGGGCTTCAAGGTGGTCAGTTTTGCATCCCAGGCAGCCCGAGATGAAAGCTATCTGGGGCATCGACATGTGCACAGTAATTCATACTTGGACCAGAGCCTTCCCAAATGCGGCCACACTGTTATCTAGGCAAATACGAAAAAAATGTCAAGTCTATTGGGGTGCTACCTAGCAGCAGAGGGGAAGAAAACAGTTTTACATCAGCAAGCTTTCCACTGTTTGTAAAGGAGCAAGACTGCCAATAAATGACAATCATGCCCAATATCTCCTTCCGAGACTATACATCTAGGGAGAAAGCAGTCAAGGAGCTAAACAGCCCAGCTGGTTAAACTCTAACCCTTGCAGCAAACAAGCATGGAGAAGCCAGCCAGACTCCTAGCAGTCCCTTCTCTCTTTGCAAGCCTTGTGTTTCTGGAGGGTTTTATGCAGCTTCTAGTAAGCTCAGACAGTTTTCTTTAAAAGTCTGACCTGGACACTCCAATGCTGTGTCACAGGCAGCAAAGGAAAAAAGAATCCTTTGGTGTCAGTAACTATCTGGTGAAAAAATCTGGTGGAAAGCATGACTCTAGGCAGCTCTGCTGTGGACACAGCTGCAAGAAGGTGTTTGTTATCCTTGCTATAGCTGTCCCAGTCTACTGACAGGACTCCCTCTGCCATTTTGAGAGGAGGAATGGGCAAGACAGTAGAGTCCCCAGGCTCCCTGAAAAAGCAAGCCAGGTGAAAAAACAAAGCAGAGACACAGCATATTTTCAGGCTCCCTGTTATTTTCTACACTTAGTACCACGACCTAAAAACAGCCAGAGACTACAGTGTCTAACCATAACTTCTGCAGCCTGGGCAGGCAAGCCCAAGGGATGGGATTTCATCCCACAGGACAGAATCTGCATCCTACTGATGTCAGCACTTCTTGCCAAAGACTTCATCAAGTCCAAGATCTCTGTGGCCCTAACACGAAAACTGCAGTGCCATCTCAGTGCCTCTGAAACAGACCGAAGCTTCTTACCCAGAAAAAAAAGTTGAAGATGAAGAGCAGGTACTTGAGACAGATCGTCCCACATGTTTCCTTCTTTTCCGTATACTCACGCATCTTTCTAGCTCAGAAAGTTCCTGGAAAAAAAAAAAAAAATCAGAAAAGCTTGAGTCAGCCACCACCCCCCTTCTGCCAAAAGGCCAGGGTTACTCTCCTCCTGCAAACTCACACTTCTGATCTTTCGCTGAAGCCAGCCAGCAAGCCATCCAAGTGACTTCAGGGATGCTAGACAGTGCTTGCTTAAAGAACTCTTGTATTCATTTGGGTGACCTACACAGCACAAGACCTGGCACAGTGTGAAAGGGAAGCAGATGGCACCAGCATGTGGCCTTCCTGTACTGCCTTCAACCTCCTTCTCTCTCCCCATCCTGCTGTCACTTCTGGAGACTCATTTTCCTTTAGATAAATACCTGGAGCGAAAGGAACAGACCTACTGTTGTGTGCGCGGTCAAGCCAAAACCACAAATTGTGATCAACATAATGGTTTGGAAACTTCAGTATAGTTCACGCTCCCTTCTTCCTATTTGAACTGAAATAAATGAAATCCCAGTCCTGTTATCCAGAAAATTCCAGTTTCTGACTCCTGACTGCAGACTGTAACTGCTGCTTCTGAAGGCAGCGACAGAAACCTCTGTCCTTGACATTTACGGAATAATCTGTCTCCAGAGAATATTCTTTCCTCACTGGCATTAGTTACAACTGCCTTAAATAGATCCTCTCTAAGTTTTGGCTATTTTTAATCTTTACAACTGTAACTGGGAACATACCTGTTATTGACTCAAACGATCTACCCTTTTTGAACCCCAACAATACGTTGAAGTAATTAATTCTCTTCTTCACTCTGCTTATTTCTCATGGCCCTTCTCACTGGCCAGCTGCCTCCTACGGCAGCTGTCCCAGCTACTAAGAGGAGGAAACATAACCATTGGCTTCAGATGATCTGACAGCGTAAAATGCCACTGCAGATATATAATGAATGGGAGTTTGTTGTGGGTCAGTCCCACTGCAGTATTACAGATCTGCTACACTCTTGAGCAGGTTTCTCAGAAGTAGGTTTGCAGCAAATGTGGTTTCATGTCACTTCACTGCCTCCTGTTGATGCCAGAACGTCTGAACCTCTCCAAAAAAATATTGTCACCATTGCCTGACCAGGCAGACAGAACAAAGGCACTGCCCAGAACACCACTGCCAGCACTACCGGTGTGAGGCAGTTTGCAGAAGTACAACCAAATCCACACCACCTCACCTGCATTCAAGTAAAAAAAATCATTCCTCCTCCCCTACCAGCCAGTGGGGAATGATGCAAACACCTTGCAAACATTACAGAGCAAAATGCTTCCCTATTTCAGCAATTTCCCTGGAAGCAGGCAGGGAAAAAGCCTCTCCCCTTTTCCAGAGGCATGGAGTTCATATTCACTTTGATTACAAAACTTCTTCCCACAAGTGATGCGAGCTTCCTCCAGGGAGCCACTGCAGCTGCAACCCAGCCATGCAGTACAGACACTCATCTACCTTGGCCAGCCCACTGCAAAACACCTGACAGTAAAGAGAGCAAGCAATGGGTGCGCACAGCCAGGCTGCACATCAAGTGGCTATCAGGTTGGGTCAGTCTGTCAGCATTATCTTTGCTGCTACGTTGCTAACCTCTGGCTTTAGAGCCAGACGAACCAAGGCTGCAAACAGCAGTTGCCATTCTGCAGCATAACTGCATTTTATTTGCAGGGAACCGTTTCCTTTAGCTTCATGCCAGCCCACTCAAAACCCCCAGCCAGGCCTGTTCTTTAGAAACTAATAAATGAAGCTAACAGGGAAAGCAAAGGTGAGAACGTGCCAGCAGCCCCACCCATGCTTGTCCCCCCTCACCATTTCATAAGGAAACATTTTTCTCTAGAATAACATCTGGCAACAACAGTTGGTATCAGAAAGCTGTTTCACTGGCAGAGGGAGCAGCTCTGAGATGGTGGCATATATGGAGGAGAATAACTCTTCAGTTATCTTGTCTTCAGCAGAGATCAGAACCTCCAGCAATGCTCAGATTAATTACCATGTTGCAGCACGAAAAGCCCCAGGGCAGTGGGGAGAATGGATGCTGGTGGCACCATATGCGCTGAACAGACTTGTAAATTCTCAATGAGAAGACGCCCTGTGAATGCAACGTGCATGGAAGGTGACAGATCTACTGCTCCCAGAGGCTTCATTTAGCCACAGAACAGGAACGGCAGCAGTGAGGCAGGCTCCCATAGTCACACAGGCCTGAACAACCCAAAACAGGTACCTCAGCCCAGACCCGAGAGACGCCCTCCAGTAACAGCCTCTAAGGGCTGCGCTTGGCTTTTTGGCCACCCCTGCTAACATCAGGGATGTACGTAGAGGAAAACACACCGCAGGTGTGCCGAGACTGACCATGGTTCATATCACTGATAGCCAGGGGACAGTAACAACGCTCACTGTTCTTGGGCTGGCTCCTTAGCCCTGTCCCCCTCTTGCTCCAGGATTTCAGGAACCCTTACCCCTTCCCCTCAAAGTATGTCTCCCGCCAAAAAAATGCCACAACAGGTATTTGTACGTATCACCACACAGCAGGCGCTGGGCCCTAGCGAGGGATGCTAACTTGTCCCTCCTTCTGATCTGAGAGCCCATAAATCCCAGGACTAAGCTGCATCTTGTTCTGGGTGAGGACTGGGCAGACACATAGCTGAGACTGTACTTGCACTCAGATGACAGACAGCCTGAAATTCCCATCGAGACTGCAGGTCCTGCTCCACCAAGCACCAGATACAGGCCTTCCAGCATCGCTGCTGGGAGGAGAAGATCTGTCTGCTTCCAGAAAGCTGGCAGGGAACAGCTGCAGGTTTATAAAGCACAGTGATTCATGCAGGGATGGCAGGCCGTGAATCAGAAAGCAATCAGGGCTGTCTCCTGTTTGATCTATCCTTCCTAGCCAGGAGCAGAGCTGATGGCACTGGCTGCCTCTGCATGCTTAATGACTCACCCAGCGAGCTACTCGGGGAAAGGCAGCTCTCTCCAGACCCTCTTTTTGGAAGTCATGTATTTGTGCTCCTTGTCTCACACAGGGTGGCCTGCTGCCTCCCATCGCCTGCAAAGACTGAGTCAGGATTTAGAGAGCTATGCTGGTCTTCAGTGAAAGCAAGCGAGGGCAGGAGACACCGGTGAAATGCCTTTCCCAAAGAGCCCAGGCAGTGGAGAGGGGAGCCACAATCTGCCTTGCAAGGTAACAGTGACTTTGGGCTCTGAGCCTCGGGGTCCCAAACAGCACAGAGGTGTTGATCTGCGCCACAGCACCGGGATGAACATGGGGGGCCTCATACTGAATTCACTGATGTGACCAGGGTCTCTTGGCTTCAGTCATCTTTATAAGAGACCCTCAGAAGTGACATGAATCACTCTTGAAACCACACAAGAACAAGCAATATTATTTAACACACATGGTTATATTCTATTTGAAAACACAAAGGTCTATTCTGAATCACATCAATAATTACAAATGAGCTCTCCAGTGGACAGAAAATGGCGAGCTATGCCACAGGGGTGTATCTACAAATGCATAAAAACATATTAATTAGACATGAGCTTCATAATAGGAAGCATTTTGCTAACTGAAAAAGTAGTTCAAAGACCAAAAAGCACTTCCATAAAGAAGTTCACTTGGTCCAACCCAATAGACAGTAGCTTCATCAGCAACTTAAAGTTAAGCAAGCAATCATGGGATACAGGCTGTGAAGTTTAGTCAATATAATGAAGAGATGTATTTTTATGTTATTCACCATAGATCAACAACAGGTTCCTAGCCTTGCAGTGTGTGTAGGCATAGAAGTGACACAGGGAAATAATGCTCTAACTAAAACGATGGGAGGAAAAAACAAGGACAAACTCAGTGTGACAAAACCTGCATACGAAAGGGAGGGGTAACAGTTTGAAGATTAATTCAAGAAGCTGGGAGCTGAACAGCTTGAATCAAATTCTCCACTCTGACACACACTTTCTTCATTGCCTTTGGCAAGTCCCTTAGTCTGTCCTTTGCCTCTGCTCTTCCTCCTCAGTGCAGGACCCTCATCTTTCTCTAAACCCAGTGATGTAAGCATCTGCACTGAGAACCCCCTGCTGACAGTAGAACATCAGCTGCAAGGCACAACAGGCTCCAGGTGACTGGTGTATTGGTGAAAGCCTGACAGCACCACAATTTCACTGCCTCAGAAGTCCTTTTGCCAGTCTAGGCTTCTTTGGCCACCAAACTGGAACAATCTCTTTTGGGGTTAGTAAAATCCATACTTATAACGAGAGGACTGTCTGGTAAAGCGATTCTGGCAACCATTTACAAGGCATGTTGGCTCAAATACATCAAAGATTGCAAGATACGAGTAATGAAGTACAAGAGAATGAAGTAATAGTGCACCTACACGAAGAGCAAGAAGGAAAGGATGACCCACCTATACAAACATCTCAAAAAAAAAAAAAAAAAAAAAAGAGAGCGAGCTCACCCTGCCTTGTCTGACTGCAAGCCACAACCTCCCAGCTAGGTAAGAACACACAGTACATGACTGCCAGGCAAGGCAGAGGTCACTTCAAAAGTGAAACCATTCCGTGGCCTGATTTTCTTGGACTCTCATCCTACTGAGTCTGAACCTTTAGGACAAACCGGACAACAGGAACGCACCACAAGTTGAGCTGTTTGGCTCCAGTTCCTGGTGCTGAGCACCTGGGAACACAAGCACTGCACGCACAGCTGTTCTGTTGTGCTGAGCCACCTAAAATCTCAATGGCAGGACTTGCTCTGGTATCCCACATCAGACCACTGTATTTTTATTTGCAGACCCAAAGGCACATAAAGGCACGCACCCACATCCCAGCTCAGAAAGCACGTGACATGCACACACATACACTCTCCTGCTGGCTAGACACTCATTTAGTCATCACAGACATTACTTGGTACATTTGCCTCAACTTGCACAGTAACAGTACTTAATTAAACAGCAAAGAAAACCAGGCCTGCAGGCTTTTTCTGCACAACCTGCCCTAAAGCAGCATCTGACGGATGGAGAAGAAACAGCGCCAAAGCAAATTAAATAACTCCAAGGCCATTAAAGGCATCATTATTTGGAACTATTGATTTTTTGAATGATAGCAAGAAAATTGGTATCCCAACGCATCAGTGACGTCTACTTCATAGATAACTTGTATGCCAGAAGTTAGGTAACTTCTCATATCTTTGCCAACAGACACAAGAAAGGCTTCCTGCAGGAAATCCTGCTGCACCTATGCTGCTACGAAAGTGCAGCTCCCAAAAGGCTGCAAGTCCAACATCATCAGCTCCCTGCCAGCACAGCAACCTCACACACCCAGCCGGCAGGCTGCTGGCCTGGAGGGCAAGGTTCAGCTATCCTGAAGTCTATCTGAGCTGGGCCAGATAACCCTGGCCCTAAGGCAGCCCTTCGTAAACAAAGCAGACGTCCTCTCCTTGGTATGTGCAATGCAGGTGTGGGCCAATAACCTATTATCTTCAGCAAACTCACCAAATACCTCATTCTCCAGCAAGGTTAAACTCCAGCCTTTGAAGGCATGACCTCTCCAAGTTCCCTCTCTGCAAGATGAAAATATTACCACCGTCATTTTACCTACCCCACTGAGCATCCTCACAAAATGCCTCTAGCTGCCTGTCAACTTGCCAGCGCATCTCACAGCCCAGAAAGCGGCCAGAAATCATTAAATAAAGCCTTCCCAGGAGACAAACTCTAAAGCTTGCAGGTGAAGAGCTCCAATTTGCACAACTACCAAGCGCCATTATCCACCTCAAACTAACAGCCAACATGGGTTAACAGTCTTGACACTGACCTCTCACCACCAAAGCAGCTCGCAGCACCCGTGCAAATGTCCAGTCCTCTTCAAAGTGCTTTCTTCCACACCCTCTCTTCTTGCTGGCTCTGGTCCTCTGCTGGATTCAGGAAAGCAGAAACCTGAAAGAGAAAAGAAGAGAGATGCAGAGACTCAAGAACTATGTCAAAGATTATTTTGGGAATCAGTAATTGGTAATAAGCTTTGCCATCAAGTCCTCCTTTTACCAGACAGCACATGAATTCAGAATACACCTTATGAATGCATTTGATTAAATTCGAAAGTGTGCACTGAGTAATGGGGCAGAGCCAAACTGCGGCAGTGGGGAGTGTGAAGACCTTCTAATGGTAGGAAGCTGTCAGAACAGATTTATATTCACTGCTGCATCCTGTAAATGCTGGCTATCATTTCTGTCAAGGCTGCATACACATCACCACGACAGCTCATTCTGGTGCAAAAGGCCTGAAAGTAACTCCATGAGAAAGCTCAGGAAGCAGACTCTGCTGTGCAGTGTGAAGCCCTAGCAGGTGTTAGTGCCTTGAAGGGATTACTGCTCCTAACCCTCCCATGGGAATGACCCTGTAAGAGGAAAGAGGTGGGCAGACAGTACCAGAACTCATTGCGTACGTCCATCCTCTGCTCCCAGGGCTTATAAGCCTCACGATAGGGAGCAGGAACCAGAGCAGGGCCCCGCAGAGAACAAGCGTGCTAGGAAGTCACTGTTTTCTCCACCCTCTATCCCTGCTGAAGCATAATCAAGACACAGTTCCTAAACACCACGGCAGGCTCTGCTGGAAAACAGCTCCCCTGAATTCATCTGCCACTGCCAGCCACCCTACGGCAAGGCTTCAACCTCCCAGTTCAAACTCACAGCACCTCCCTCAGATAAGCAAGAAGCCACAGGAAAGTGTTTTCAAACGTCACAGGAGTTATTTCTCTACAACGTTACTACATTTCTCATAGAATGGTATGGGTTGAAAGGGACCTTTAAAGGTCATCTAGTCCAACCCCCCTGCAACGAGCAGGGACATCTTCAATGAGACCAGGTTGTTCAGAGCCCCATCCAACCTGACCCTGAGTGCTTCCAGGGATGGGGCATCTACCACCTCTCTGGGCAACCCGTTCCAATGCTTCACCACACTCACCGTAGAAAATTTCTTCCTTGTATCCAGTCTAAATCCACCTTGTTTTACTTTAAAACCACTACCCCTTGTCCTATCACAATATGTCATGATAAAAAGTTTGTCCTCATCTTTCTTATAAGCTCCCTTCAAGTACTGAATGGCCACCATAAGGTTTCTCCAGAGCTTGCTCTTCTCCAGGCTGAACAACCCCAACTCTCTCATAAGGAAAGCTGTTCTACCCCTCTGCTTATTTTTGTGGCACTCCTCTGGACCCACTCCAACAGGTCCATCTCTTCCCTGTGCTGAGGGCTCCAGAGCTGGACGCAGTACTCCAGGTGGGGCCTCAGCACAGCAGAGTAGAGGGGCAGAATCACCTCCCTTGACCTGGTAGCCATGCTGCTTTTGATGCACCCCAGAGTACAGTTGGCTTTCTCAGCTGTGAGCACACATTGCCAGCTCATGTCCAGATTTTCATCCACCGGCACCCTCAAGTCCTTCTCAGCAGGGCTGCTCTCAATCCCTTCAACCCTGGACTCTATTGATATCGGGGGTTGTCTGAAGCCAGGTGCAGGACCCTGCACCTGGCCTTGTTGAACCTCATGAAGTTCACAAGGGCCCACTTCTCAAGCTTGTCCAAGTCCCTCTGGATGGTATCCCATCCCTCAGGCGTGTTGACAACACCACTCAGCTTGGTGTCATCTGCAAACTTGCCGAGGGTGCACTCCATCCCACTGCCTGTGTCATTGATGAAGATATTAAACACTACTAGTCCCAATCTAGACCCCTGAGGGACACCACTTGTCACTCATCTCCATCCAGACATCGAGCCGTTGACCACTACCCTCTGGATGCAAGCACCCAGCCAATTCCTCATCCACCAAGCAGTCCACATCTCTCCAATTTAGAGAGAAGGATGCTGTGGGGGACCATGTCAAAGGCCTTACAGAAGACCACATAGATGACACCCACAGCTCTTCCCTTGTCCACCGGTGTAGTCACTCCATCATAGAAGGCCACTAAGTTCATCAGGCAAGACTTGCCCTTGGTGGAGCCATGCTGGCTGTCTCAAATCACCTCCCTGTCCTCCATGTGCCTTAACACAGCTTCCAGGAGGATCTGTTCCATGATCTTCCCAGGCACAGAGGTGAGCCTGACAGCTTGGCAGTTCCTAGGGTCCTCCTTTCTACCCTTTTTTCAAAATGGGTGCTATGTTTCCCTTTGTCCAGTCACTGGGAACTTCACCTGACTGCCATGACTTTTTGAATATCATGGAGAGTGGCTTGGCAACTACATCAGCCAGTTCCTTCCAGACTCTGGGATGCATCTCATCAGGTCCCATAGAATTCTGTATGTTTAAGCTCCTCAGGTGGTCCCGAACCTGATCTCCTCTTACAGTGGGAAGGATTTTGCTCCTCCAGACCCAGTCTTGTCATCCATATCCATTCGAGAGGGGTGGGAAGAGATATTGCCAGTGAAGACTCAGGCAGAAAAGTTCTTGAGTACCTCAGCCTTCTCCTCGTCCATTGTTACCAGTTTGCCAGTCTTGCTCATATGGGGGGCTACACTTTCTTTGACCTTCCTTTTCTGGCTGACATACTGGTAGAAGCCCTTCTTATTATTCTCTGCATCCCTTGTCAAATTCAGCTTCAGCTGTGCCTTGGCCGTCCTGATACCGCCCCTGCACAACCAGGCAATATCCCTATCCTCTTTCCAGGATACCCATCCCTGCTTCCACTGCCTGGGCAGTTCCTTCTTGCCCTTTAGTTTGACCAGGAGGCCTTCACTCAGCTATGCTGGTCTCTTCCCTTCCTTGCCTGAATTCTTACACGTGGGGACTGAGAGGTCTTATGGAAAGCGTCCTTAAAGATCTGCCGGCTCTGTTCTTCTCCCTTGCCCCTGAGGGCAGTTTCCCAGGGCCCCTATTGAGCAGCTCCTTGCACAGCTGGAATTTGGCTTTCCTAAAATTCAGGGTCCTGACTTTACTCTTTGCCTGACCCACCCCTCAGGACTGTGAACTCCACCAGTGCACAATCACTGCAGCCCAGGTTGCCTCCAATCTTGTCATCACCAATTAGCTCCCTTGCATTGGTGACCAACAGGTCCAGTATCGCATCCCTTCTGGTAGGACTGTCTATTACCTGGCTCAAGAAGTTATCCTCAATGTACTCCAGGAGCCTCCTGGATTGCCTACAGCTCACCATGCTACTTTTCCAGCAGATGTCAGGGTGGCTGAAGTCCCCCAGCAGGAGAAGAGCCTGCAAGTGCAATGCCTCCTGTGGCTGGAGGAAGCAGACTTCATCAGTAAGCTCCCCTTGCTTTTTACTACAGGCCATCTTATCAAGCACAAGGTTCCCTTTATTGCCTCCATCTCTAATTCTTACCCATAAACTTTCAACCGGCTCGCGGCTATTCCTCAGAGATGGCTCCTCACACTCTATCGATTTCTTGATGCAGAGGGGAATCCCTCTGCCCCTCCTTCCTTGTGTGTCCCTGCTGAACAGCTTGTTCTTGTTGATAGCAGCGCTCCAGTCACAGGAGTCATCCCACCAAGTTTCAGTAACAGCAAATAGGTTGTAGCTTTCTAGCAGCATGGTGGCTTCCAACTCCTTGTGTTTATTGCTCACGCTGCATGCATTGGTGCAGAGGTGCTTCAGCTGGGCTGTTGGCCATGTCACCTTTTTAGAGGAACACACCTTAATTCCTTTGAGGTACTTCACCAGTGTTTCCCTGTTGGCTCCTACTACCCCAGGAGCCCCTGGCTCCTCTTTGTAAGACTTCATGTGTGCTCCAGTGTACCCAGCATGTCGCAGACCAACAGGCTGAGGGCTCTTGCTAGCACTCCATCGCTCTAACTTTGGCGCATTGTCCCATGGCTTGTCATTTCTCTGGGGGCAGGTAGGCTGCATAAGGCTGCTGTACTGGAAATTGGCCTCTAGCATCCTCTCTGTCCCTTGCTTTTCTAAGACAGAGGGTTCCAAACTTTCTGCAGTAGTTTGTACTGCCACATCCTCAGCCATTTCACCCTCATCCTGCAGCAAGCAGGTTCGATTCTCCCTGCAATCTGTTCCCACTGGCATTGCAGGCAGCAGGATGGAGAGACGAAGAGAACAGCAATTCTTCCTCCCTAACCTGTGTGTTTGGGTAATGAATTAATGATCCTTTGGTTTTAGGGGCTGCTGAGAAGTGAGCAATGCAAAGCAATGTCTCCCAGCCATATCACCTGCTCCTATCAGAAATGTGCACAGTGGATCTGTGAGAGGTAGATACAACTTAAAAGACATCTACATTCAACAAGAAGTAAAATCTCTTGGCCATCTTCAGCAGACCCTGCTTGGCCCTACCGCTCAACTGGGAGAGCACCTTTCTGAAAAACTCTGGATAAGTGAGAGCTTATCTGGGAGCTTGGGGGGATCTCACCTCAGCACCCTCTGGGCCTAGGCATCACCTCCACAGGCGTATCGGAGTCCTGATGTCACCCCTTGGGACACTTGCCAAATCCTTCATTTCTTCTACCCTGGCTGCAGTTGCTGTGTTTTAAATAGACCCCTCTAGAGAGATGTAGACCCTTAACTTCTGCTAATTTTGATGAGAGTCAGGTATCCAGCGAGGACTGTGTGCCTAATACACCTGAGGAGCCGCCTGCTCTTCAGGACAAGAGCTGTCTCTCAGGAGAGGAGCACTTAGCCCTTCAGCTCATTTTTTGGAGACTGTTTACTCCCCAGGGGAGGGACTTAGTGAAGCATAAATAACAACAAGCATAAACTTCAAACTCAGCAAGGATTTGCATGTTCAGTACTACACACATCAACCTGCAAATTAAGTGTTTTATGAGGGGGTTAGTCAAACCTGGGTGAGGTGATGGCTGGCTTCGGGATCCTTGAGGATAAAAGGGACCTTAGCATATAACCAATTTCACAACCATAAAGCAAAAGAAAGCATGAGAAAGAAAGAGCAATCGAGCATACCCGGGACCGTGCCTGTCTGCGCTCTAGCACTGTTCCACTACAAAGCAAGCAAAAACCTTTCATAGGGCTTTCTGACTCTAACAAAACTTAAGCAGTCAGCCACAGCCTGAGAGCAGAAAGCCCCTGTCTGCTGCTCCCAGAAGTGGGTAAGTGGAGAAGCAAACGGTCCCTCCGAGCACCCAGTCCCCTTTGGGAGCTGGAAGGCAGGCCAGAGACCGGCACACACTGTGCAGCCAACGGGAACTCCTCCCGTGTCAGACAACATCCTCTTATATGTCACAAGGCCTCCTTTATCCTGAAGGATCCCGAAGCTCTTTACGCTATTTACACACAGGAACCACTTCACTAGTCATTGAACTGAGAAGAGGAACAATAACCGCCTCTTTTCTCTCACTCGAAGTGCCAGAAATCTGCCTGGCACGTGTTTACAGACAGCTCATAGTAATGAGGGTTTGCCATGATGAGTAACGATAGTTCAGATAGGTCGGGGTCAGCCAACAGACAAGACAAACTCTTCACTGCAGCTTTTTATTGGCATTTCAAATTCTGTTTTCCCAACTCTGTTCATGGGCATTGTAGGGTTTGTGGGTTTGGTTTGTTTTTTTTGTTTTGTGGTTGGCTTTTTTTTTTTTTAAGCTGGGCTTTGTCAGCACTGGAGAACTTACCAGTAGCACTAAACCGCATTTCTAAACAAAACAGTTTGTGCAGAATCAGCTTTCCGCCTGATCCCTTCCTATTCATTACATTCATTTTCAGCTCAATTCTCAGAAGCGAAGCAACTGGGTCCTCAGTGTTTTCAGGGAGTGCTCACAAAACCTCCCTGCCCTGTAGCCATGCCAGTACCAGGACCAAGCCAACAAGTGCTAACATTCATCCCAGCCCCCACAAAGCCCACGCAGGCAATTCTGTACATGAATTCAAAGCGTTCTCCAAATAATGTGACAATGATAACCATTTGTTTACTGTCTACAAATAGCTGGGTTTTTACATGGTGGTTTGAGCTCAGGGCAAAGACTAAGCTAAGAACCCATGCTGTGTTGTAGCTAGCACGCAGTCACTCAAAATTTGGCTGCAGTCTTACTGCAAAGGTACTTTCAGTTTCATTCCCTACAAATCTCTGCAGTGAAAAAGCAACTAGCTAAAAGCCAGTAGACTGTCTGCCTACCCACAGTATGAGGTGCATTTCCCATGGCAGGTCATCATCTTCACCTCACCGAGGTCACAAATGAATCGTGGGACTTTAAAACCTACTGTCAAAAACACGTGCAGCAGTTTTTGGAAGAGAGGGCTGGCAGCTGGTGTGTCACCATGAGGTACATTTCTAGCCTCTCAATGACACAATGTTCTATAATCTTGCTGTCTGAAAGACCCTTTGCCTCCTCAAAGCACCCCAGCAAAGGAAAAAAGGTAACATCTTTTAATATGAGTGCAGAGAGATTGACTCTCCCAGCAGAGATAAGGGGGGGATTCGCTCTCCTCCCATCCCAACATCCATTCTCCTAGAGCTGTTCTGTCCTCCAGAAGACCACTGCAGAACGCAGAGCTATAAAAAGTGAAGTTTTCAAGCTACTTATTAGCACTGCCCTGCCTGTGCCTGAGACACCTGACTGTAGACAGCACAGCAGAAAGCAACATACACACAAAAAGCTGGCACCAAATTCAGCTTTTGTACAAAACTTCTTCTGCTTTGAATAGGCCGTTCCTGTTCGCACTTTCTGTGGTGTCAACAAGCAAAGCAAAAGTCTCTGGAATCAGCCCACACATCTCTCCCAGGCAGCCTGCATCAGTTTCAACTCCACAAAGATCATATTTTAAAAGCAACTGAGAAGCGATTTGACAGTGGAAACTAAGGCCTAACAGTCTTCTTGCTTCAGCCATGTTGCTGATTAGCTCAAGGCTTGTGCCAGCCATGCAGAGCAAACCTCTCAGCGTGTCAGCGATGGAGTTGGTACCTGCGGTCCTAGGAACCAGGCAACACACTTTGCAGCAGCCCAGTGCGCTGACAGAAGAGGGAACGTCATGCAGCCACAGAACAGGGCGACAGCAGCTCCCACCTCAGCGTAGCAGCCATAGAGATAACCGCTGGCATCTTCAGGAGGTTCCATTCCCACCCAGGACAGCCAAGTCATGCGGGAACACTCTTGCACCTGGAACTGGCCATTTTGCTAACAGCAGTGCCAGGAATAACCAAGAAGTCTCTTCTGACCATCAGTCCTTACATATCCCTGACGTCCATGTCTCTGGGGGTGTTGTGGAGTGATCACTAAATGCTTTGAGGAGTTATATTCCTATCCAGAGCTAAAAACACTTTTACTAGAGTCAGATCAAATATCAAGCACAGTCAAGGGCAAATTAAATGACATTTCATTTCCTGAAGCTGTAAGTCCAGTCCATAAGAGCTGTCTCTCTTCTAGCTATCGGAGCAATGCTGGAAACAATGCTCAATCCATGCTGCTTGAGGCTGCCTTGAAAAGGACCATTCTTTCAGTAAATATCAAACAACCCCCAGCCAAAAATAAAACATTCCTCCCCCTTCCACCTGGCTCTTGTGTAGTGAGTTTTAATGACTCCACCAAAACCATTTACACAGCTGTTTCTAGAGGAGCCTCCACACTTGACAGGGAGGCACCAGCATGTCAATAAGTAACTGGGGGGCAAGGGCTGCCCTCAAGGCAATTACCGGCTGGCCCTTTGCCAAGGCTGGGGGCAGGGGAAAAGAGAAGTCCTTGACACCAGAGCACAGGCCAACAAGCTCTAAAGAAACCCCGCAGCCGCAAGCCATCAACCGCATCCCTGAAACACCTCGGTCCACCAGTATGCACACAGACCTGCTCGCAGAGGCACCAGGAGCTGGGCTTGCTCAGGTCCTCTCCGCTGCTTCAAATAACTGCCCAGGCAAAGGGCTGCTCTCCACGAAGGGTACAGAGCTATACCAAGCGCAGAAACTTTGGAAAGACTGTCTCAGCACATCATCCACTTCATTTAGAGCTGGCAGGAATAAGTAACTGGAAAAGCGTTCTTCTGACAGATGCCAGCACAAACCAGCTGGACTTCAAAATGAATCCTGGATTAACCTTCAAATGCCCACTGTGAAAATGAGGTCCCTCTAGGATATCAAGGGATAGAGGAACCCAGAAAACAAAAGTCACTTCTTGCTTTTGAAGAATTTAGACAAAACTCTAAAATTCGTGCTGCAAGTAACCAGGGCAATTCTGGCACAGAAAATAACTCTCCTGTTACTGACCCCAAGCAACAGGGTGTTTCAGCACTGACCACTCCGGTGTCAGGGCCATCTTCCTGTCACTCAGAAAACTCCTCACTACAGTGGTATATCCACATACAGCAGCAGTATCTGACTTGATAACCACCACCGTGGGCACAGAAACAGGCGAACAAAAAAGACTAATTGGTCAGAGTAATGCAGGGAGAGGGCACCTGGGCAGGCCAGACACGGTCAGCAGTCAAAAATTGGGAGGATACTGCTGATCTGCAGCAGTTATGCCCTTCATACACAGAGAAACCAGCTTCCCACTTACACACCTCTAAACATACTGTTGATAAGCATTACACTGATATAACTGCAATAATTTAAGTTGGATACTCTCACTGCTCTCATCTAAGTTGGCTTCCCCCTCCGTTCTTTTCTTTTTTCCTAAAAACGTGTTAAAATTCCTGATGAAGCAGCAAACGGTAAAACCCCTTTCATATACAAGGTGGTTTTCTTCCACATGGAGATAGATGAAGGCAAAGTAAAGCTCGTGACACCAGTGAAAGCACAGTTTTTCCTCTCGAACTGTTGTCTGGTTTTCCCTCCTTCCAGGCTTCTTGCAGCACACCGGTGAGTCAGGATCCACACTGCCTCAGCACCTGACCAACTCTGAGGGCAAACGGCCCAGGGAAGCTGGCAACCAGGATTTTTTCCTGGTCTAAGCACAGTGGTTTAAATTCCCTTTTTCCCTGTCTCAGAATACACTGCACACACTGGAGGTAAGCCCTGGGGAGCACACAATGGACAGAGCAGGCTTTTGGTGGGCTCTCCAGAGCCCATCTCCGAGATGAGGGCAACCTCATTCCCCACACACAGCACAGGAGCTCAGCGGGATGCTTGTACTCTTTCCCTGCTCCAGAGGAGAGAAAAAAACAGCAAACTGGGACTCAGTGGTGCAGAAACTAGCCTGATGGTTCCTCCTCCCCAAATACAGAAAGAGGTCCTCACAATAACAGGAAATTTGTCCCTCCAGAGACCCTCCAAGTGGACAAGGTAAATTGGAGATCACATCAAACCTCTCATCCTACCTTTGGCAGACCTCTCACCTAAGACAAGTGCCCTACAAAGATGGAAGAGGGCTACTCCATGTATCAACGAGGGACCTGCAACTAACCAGCGCTTCCAGCTTGCTGGCAGCTCCGCTCCTCCACAAGCTGTACTTCCACACAGGACTGGACTCATCCCTTCTACAACAGCCGAACCCACAAGCATGAAGCCCTACACTTTTCCACACACGCGTTCCTGGTGCACAGCACTCGACACACACACCTGAGACCCCTGCTTGCTCTAGAGCTGGCTGCTCCAAGACAGTGCCTGCCATGCACATGCCAGTCTGCCCAGCTTCTGCACTCGCCGTACACCACTGTGACTGCACACGCAGCTCCCCACTGCCTCCCTGGGAGCTCTGCGTGCAGCTTACAGCCACCATGGAGAAAAATAACAAATCACCTCTGTTTCTGGGGCAATGCGGGGGGCAGATACGGGACATGAATTCCTCCTTTCTGGATTCCAGCAAAGCTAGGAAGAAATACTGACATTCACGAGCCATGACTATGCCTGCCTCCTCCCGCACTCCAGAAGTCCAGCTCACTGGCTGGCATGTCAAAAATGCCAGCACGGTTGGCATCTGCCAGCTGGCTCTGTTAGCACACAAATTTGACCAAAACCATCCCTCCCCCTTATTTTCTTTACTGTTGCAGTGTGGTAGTCACTGAGGATCAGAGCACTCCCTGAAAACACAACCATGCAGGCATTGCAGCTGTTGCTCTAGCAGATAACAGGTCAGCGAGGCTCAAAACATGATCCACTTCACACAAAACAGAAACCTCTCCTGCAGAAATTCCTACCTCAAACCACTCTTGGTTCCAGTTTGAACTGGAATTCAATCAGTGAAGGAGCCAAAGGACCCATTGTTCATTCTCCAGCTATGCTGGTAAGTCATACACTTGTACTGAACGAGCTGCCTAGGACCCCTCCGCTAATCTCCATGGGCCATAACTCCTGACTGCCCCTCCTTCTCTCACTAGGCCAGTATCTTGCCCCCACTAGCAGCTACTCATGCTTACACCTTCTAAGGAGCCAGGTACACTTTCAGTCCCATGCCAGGCTTATTTCACTGTTGCCTGAAATGCACCTACCAAACTGTACAGCACCTTTCCAGCTCAGACTGGAGAGCCTGAACCACCTGACCAGCAAGAAGAACTAAAGTTAGAAACACAGACAAAGCTGGTCATACCCAAACATGGCCCAGCTCCCAAAACACACCTCTTATTCTGCCATGCAATACCAGGAATGCAAAATAGTAATTATCCGCTTGGTCCTTCTCCTGTCTACTTCTCTCCCACCAGGGCAGAAGTGTTCCAGGGCAAGGTATCAGATGTACTTTCATCCTACCCAGCTGTACAGCAGAGCCAGGTCTTTGACCCACCACATATCCATGTGGTGTTTGCTCCTCTCAACCTGTCCCTCTCCTACAGTGGCAAAGACATCTGGGAAACATGCTGCAGATTTCAGCCCAACTCCACAGCTTCTTAGGAGAGTGCACCTTCCACACAGCAGCCACAGGACAAACTCCACCGAAGCATGGGCGCTTAGGCAGAGCCTCACAACTCTTCCCGTTGTCCCAGATCCCCACCTGCTCTGCTTAAAACCAGGTCCCTGCTGCTTTGTTTTCTTTCCTACAAAAGGAAAGAGAACCTGGGTTGGAAAAGTGAACTTTGCTCCTTTTGCACTCAGATCTGTTAGAAGCAATACATAAGAAACAATGGTCAATGCCAAACATTTTACGTCACCTACTTCTGTCTCAGTTTTTCCTTACGAAGCCTTACTACAGCTGCCAGGAACAACACGTGGGTCTGAGCAACACCCCCATCGCACCTCCCACATGTCTCATTTGAGAGCAGTAGTGTGCCCAGGTGGCCAAGAAGGCCAACAACCTCCTGGCTTCCATCAGAAATAGTGCAGCCAGATGGAGTAGGGAGCTGATCATGCCCCTGTACGCAGCACTGGTGAGGCCGCACCTGGAGTACTGTGTTCAGTTTTGGGCCCCTCACTACAAAAAAGACATCGAGGTGCTGGAGCATGTCCAGAGAAGGGCAGCGAGACTGGTGAAAGGTCTAGAGAACAAGTCTTCTGAGGAGCGGCTGAAGGGAGCTGGGGTTGTTTAGTCTGGAGCAGAGGAGGCTGAGGGGGGACCTTGTCACTCCCTACAACTACCAGAAAGGAGGTTGTAGTGAGGCAGGTGTTGGTCTCTTCTCCCCAAGTAACTAGTGATAGGACGAGAGGCAATGGCCTCAAGTTGCGTCAGGGGAGGTTTAGATTGGATATTAGGAAAAATTTCTTTCCTGAAAGAGCGGTCCGGCATTGGGACAGAGTGTCCAGGGAGGTGGTTGAGTCCCCATCCCTGGAGGTGTTTAAAAAACGTGTAGATGTAGCACTTCGGGATATGGTCTAGTAGGCATGGTGGTATTGGGTGGACGGCTGGAGCTGATGATCTTAGAGGTCTTTTCCAACCTATGATTCTATGATTTCCACCTCTCTTCGGAGGCCATGCCACATCCCACATCCTCCACGCTCCCTCACTCAGATGCACTCTCCTGTTACACACGTGCTCAGCAGGTAGAAAAAGCAACTCCGTGGCAGCTTACACGGATGCAGGCAATGCACACTGGGCAACTCACTGCACAATTAAAACTGCATCTGGTTGGTTGTACCCTGCCAACAGCAGCTGCGGGTCAACAGCCACATGAATGTACATAGCTGTCAAGGGCTCCTCTATTAACCTCCACAGAATGTAATTTCTGATGTCCTTCCTTACCCCACTAAACCAGTATCCTGCCTCCACTAGTGTCCAGCACTGCTGGCATCAAAACCATGCATGAAATGCACACAAATACATACACACAATACAAAAATATGTATATATATTAACATATCAACATGTTCCTGAAAACCCCAGCTGCTATGTGTCACGGCAGCTACTTACGATGACACCCCTCTAAGGAGCCAGCTACACTTTCAGTCCTGTGTCAAGCTTACTTCACTACTGCCTGAAACGCACCTACTGAGCTGTACAGCACTTTTCCAGCTCAGACTGAAGAGCTGTAAGCACCCGACCACTGAGGTCAGAAACACGGACTGAGAGCGCCATGCTAGAATGTGGCCCAGACCCCAAAACACACATCTTTTTCTGCCATGGACTACCAGGAGTGCAAAATAGTAATTATCCTCGTGCTCACACTGCCGCAAGTTTTATTACTGTGCAGCAGCCAGGATGCAGGACTAATAGGACTGATTGAATTCACTCCCCCGGATGCCAAGCTGTTGAGATCACAAGCAGAGGAGTCTGGCAGGCGCGACGGAGCAGAGCACTGGCAGAGAGATGCCCATCAGCAGTGCTGCTATTACAGTGCTGATCCTTGCCAAGAGGGCCTGGCTGCATACAGTTTTTGTGCCATGGGAAGAGATGGTACAAGGTGCTCTCCACAGTACTGAGAAAACACCTCATCTCCATCCTGCAGCCCTGCTGTTCCTCATCACTCCCTCCACACCCTGGCTTCAGGCAGGGGGTGGCAGGGAAAGGCACCTTTCTCATAGATTGGGAAGATCGCCACCATCCTGGGGGAAAGCTCTGCCAACATGAATGTGCAAAAGAGTATGGGAAAAGGGGGGCGATTTTACAAACAGTGGCACTGTTCATTTCATTTTGGCTCTGCTGGGGAAAATCATGCTCAGGGTCTGAAACGAAGGATGAGCGAGTGAGACAGAAGGAGACCTGGTCTTCACCTTCAGGATCTCAAAGGTTTCCTAAACCACCAGGGAGACTAAGCTTTCTGTTCCTCACAGCCAGGGAAGCCGAGGCGAGCTATAATTTCCAGGAGTCACCCTCCCTCAGGCTTTCCATGACCTCAGCTGTTGGTGCAGATACTCAGGGAGGGCTGGAAATAACCCAGCATCGAGCCCAGGAGTAAAGAGTAGAGGTGGGGAGTAGGAGAACACCTTCTCAGGAGGTTTCAAGAACAAGACTGACAAGGCCACTGAAGACAACAGTAGTAGACTGGGACATGAAAAAGCAAAGGTCCCCCATTTTGTTTTCCATCCTTTTACCTTTCTAAGCTTCCTTCTTAAACAGAAGGCACAATAAAAACAGAGGGACAGCATGATTGCTTTTATAGCGACCAGATCAGCTGGAAACGTCAGACAGGATAGTTGGCCTGTATACATGGTGATAGAGAAGTTACATGTACAAACACATATGAAAATGTACTTTCGTCCTATGCATAACAAGCAGCCCAACACAATCCTTAGAGCAGTAGAAGCAACAAGTGAATTCACCTGTGGCATGACCCAACTAGAGGGGGCACAGCTCACCAGCCAACCCCTTCAGGGCTGTCTCAAGAGTAAGGGAGTTGTTGCCCAGTCTGCGTGAACAGCTAGAGTTGTTGCCACAACTTTCATCAGCTGGGAATAATATAATACGCCTGCTGGAAACTTCCTAATGGGGACAGATAGCACTCCAGCAGCCACTCCCACCTAGCATTTCTGCTTGACAAGGGAATACCAGCAGCTTTCTTCCAACCCCTTGCTGAAGAATCTCTCACACCCCTCGACACAAACCTTCCGCAGACTCCAGGAGAACTCTCAGGGCCAGAAACTGCTGTAGGGGCACGAACGAAGTGAAGCAGCCTAATTTAAGGGATGCTATACAGGAGCTAAAATAAAGGTATGTCGTTGCTAAAATTCAGCAGGACACTGCAACAGGTTGATTACAGAGTGCTCAGGAAGAGTCAGGATTTATTTTTACAGTTGACTTGCTTCATGAGATGACATGGAGCAAAGGCTACCGGGAAAGATTCCCCATGGCAAGCAACACCCCGGCGCAACAGCAACCCACCGCCACCAGCTTCCAGAAAACAGAAGAAATCAAACACCACCTGGATTTGTGGTGAGAAAGTGCTCACTCTCCCCCTCCTCCGTCTGCGAGGGTCCCACGAGCCCAACACAAAGGCCAAGTCTTATTTGTGCAACGGGGAGAATTAACAACAGGCAGAGCGAGCTAAGTATCATTTCACACGATTATGGCAAAATTCAGAACACCCTTCCTAACGCACAGCCTATGCAAAGCTTCTGACACCCTCCCCCCCCCCGCAACAGGTTAAAACACTTAAAAAAAAAAAAAAAAACCAGGCAAAAGCGGAGCCCCTGTGAAGCTGCAGAGTGCCACGGGGCGCTGACGGTGAAGCAAAGCCGCGCTGCAGCGGAGCTGGCCCTCAGTGCCCGCGGTCCGTCGGGTACGGCCGGGCCCCCTCACGGCCCAGCCTGCCGGGAGGGAGGGAGGGAGCGGCGGCTGAGGGCAGGGCCGGGCTCCAGCTGCAACAAACCGGGACCGCGCGCAGCGCTTTGTGCCCCCCCCCCGCCGGGCTGCCCGGGGCTGCCGCCGCCCCGGCCCCCCACCCCGCTGCCCCGCCGCGCCACAGCCCCAGCGGCCGCCGAGGGACCCGCGCGCCCGCCCCCCCCCCCCCCGGGCGGCCGCCATTTCGGGGCGCCCCGCCTCACCCCTCCGCAGCGAGTCGCGCCGGACCCGAGCGCTCCGCGCCGCCTCACGCCCCAACCTGCCGCGCTGCGAGGGAGGGGAGCAACCGCCCCGACGCAGCGAGGGCGGGAGCGCGACCCGCCCGGCCCAGCGCGGCGCGGTGCAGCCCAGCGCAGCGGGCGCGGCCGCCCCGACCCCACGGGGCGGTGCCTCGCCGGGGGACGCCTCCCTCCGGCACCCGTCCTGGCCGCAGTGCTGCGGCCGCGCCGTCCTTCGCTCCCTGCGAAGCAAAGCTTGGCTAGAGGCGGCGGCCGGCGGGGCCCGCGGGCTCGGCAGTGCCTGCGGCGGGAGCGCGGGGCGCTGCCGGCGCTGTGCAGACCTGCCCGGCCGCGCCTCTGGGAGCAGCGACCCCGGGCTCCCGCCACCTCGCCCTGGCGTTTCCATGGCCGCAGGCAGCACGTTAGAGCAAACGCGAGCTGGAGCGTCAGTCTCTGTTTTTCCCCTTTTAAGGCGTCAGACCTGCTTGTCTCCGTGAGCAGAGCTCTCCGTGAGTGCCCTGCGAACCGAGATCGAGCCCCGACGGGCACATCGCCGCGTGGTTCCATGGCCTCATTCAGCGCAGCCCAGACACCCGCGCTGAGCAGCAGCCCCGCGCGGAGGCGGGTCTCGCAAGAAGGACCCTGAGCGGCCCCGCACGGGTTTCCCAGGGGTGGGTGGGAAGAGGAGATGTGAGCAGGGAGGGGCGAAAAGGCCGGTTTAGGACCTCGTGGGTGTTTGCGTCGACTGTGCCACTTCACCTCTCCTGGCTGTGTTCCCAACTCAGAAATCACCCGGTCGTTCCCGACGAGCGAACCGCCTCCCCTCAGCCCCCGGGACCCGACCTGCGCTGCGGCTCCGAGCCCCCGGAGAGCCGAGGGGTTGAGCAGGACCTCAGGGGACCAGCTCACGCGCTCAGAGGTTTCTGGCAGGCAGAGCGTGGCAGGGCCGGGAGGCAGCAAGAGACGAAGGCCCCCACCGCAGGCCCAGCCCTCCTTGGCGGAGTCCGGGTGGCCGCACTGGGCCGCTGCCGTCTTCCCGTGGCTGTGGATTTCATGTACAAACAGGAAAGAGCGTAACCTCCCACCCTGGCAGGTTTGGGTCAGCAAACGGGCATGATGAGGCACAACCGCTGCCTGCGTGGCTGCCCTGTGCTGGGGAAAGCCCGCAGGTAAAGGTGGGACACGCTGCAGGAGACCGCACCGCCCAGTCCTCAGCTTATTACTGGAGCAACATATACTTACTGGAGATACATGTTTACCTTGAAAAAAATAATTTTACCTGGTCAGGTCTCGTGTGGACTGGTCATTTCGGAAGAAGCGCACAGCTACGCTTAGGGCCTTATGAAACCACTTGGCCTGATGTGCATATAAAGCATGCCTCACAGGCCTGAAGAGTCTGGAACTGGATTGCTGTGGCTGCGCCAACCGAAATTACTGTGCGACTCACAAACAGCCAGATAAGTAATGAGCAGGCTGATGGTGGCTCAAAGAGCTACCGAAGCTCTGAACTGCAGGACCCTGGATCTATTGGTGTTGAGCAGATTTCCAAATGCAGCATTTAAAAGTGTATAGGGTAAGTTATGAAATACCTTAATACTTGGAGCTTGAGCACTTGGACAATAAATATACAGACTAAGCAATTAGCAAGTAAAAAGAGGATGAAAAGACGCGAACAGAGGAAGGTGACAGGACAGAAAACACTGAGTGAAAGACTGCATGATTCCCATAGCAGGAACTGATTTAATGTGTGTAAATGGAAACTGTCGCTTGGAGTTCAGGCTGCTGGAACAAAGAAGGCAGAAGAAAACCAACATTGCCAACCTTTGCAATTCCTGTATTTGTCCCATGGGAAAGCTTTAAACAACACTGTGGCTTAAGGCTCTCTCTTCAGCCCTGTTCTGGCTTTTCAAAGAGGTGCTGTCTGGCTAATCCTGTTACACTTACCCTTAGGATATTAACAGGAAAGAGACAAGTGCAACACAAGGCAGAGTGGGGTCTCTGCGTGCGTACAGAGCAGACCTTTGTGGGACTGTGGCTGCTTATCGGAGCAGCTGTTTTTTTCACCTTTGCCCCTAGATCTGATTGTATATGTAGCTGCACTGTTGCATGTGCCAGGAGAGGTTTCCTAGGCTGTAAGAAAAAAGTACTTTCTTGTGATACAGTTCCAAAAAGCCTTACAGGTTGTGTGCAAAAAGTCACCTGTACACAAAGAGACTGCAGCTGACATGGCGCAGGAATAAGGCCCCTGGCAGAGTCTGCTTTGCATCCTCCCTTGTCTCATGCCACCTCAGGATATTCCCATTGTTTGATTTTTATTTACGGTGCAGTTTCTAGCAGTTGCTTGCAGAAGGTGGCTGCTCCTAGGGCTTCCATTTAGAGGCAGGAGAGATTCTGACAAAAATAGAGGTGGTGTAGTAAAATTTGGAATTGTGTCGACCATCTGGTCTGTTTTGAGCCTGGTATCAGAAAGGTTTAAAAACTAACAACATGCCCCTCTAGACTGTAAGCATCTAGGTCTTCCAACGGGACATTCAAATCTTGTGCAAAGAGACAACAAAACCCCATCCAGTAATAAAACCCACCCTGGTGCTTACTGTTGTCCAAGTGCAACCTGCTCAAGCTCTGTGCCACTTTGTCATGGTTGAAACAAAAGTCCGCCCTGTTCTCTAAAAAAAGACATCACAGTGAGCTACTTTCTGTGCTATCAATTTATAGCAGGGGAAATTACTAGTGATTTCTTTTGTAAAGCTGCAGAGAGATTAGTTCTGTAATGCACAGACATACTAGTTGAAGCTGTGCCAGGGCATAAGGATTAAAAACAATCAAATTCCTAACTCTAGTGAGTTGGGATATTATTAAAATAAATGTTTAGTTCTACAAATACAGGTATGAGGTGACAACATGCTCTGCCTGAAAGCACTATAACTGCCCCCAGACATCAGGCAAACATCTCCCCTTTTTCTCCTCCCTGCTCTGCCTTCTCTGATCAGTCAGACTCCAGCTGCTTTAAAGAAGAAAAAAATAAGGTTGGATATTAATTGCTCCTGTGCCGCCCCCGCAACATGGGCTCCTGATCAACTTGCTCTCTACTCATAAATCTCCCATTTGTACCACCATGGGGGACAGGCTTCTCAGCACTTCCTCAGCAGCGAGAAGGGGAGGCCATGCTACAACCAGAGACTGAACAAGGGAGGCTGAATCTCCTGAAAAAAAAAATCTCTCAACACAACCATTTGCAAGACAGCATTCCTTTATTGCCTGTACTCTGCTTGCACACTAAGAAAACATGCTGAAGGCTGTACGTTAAAAAAACCACATGGTAGTTCTGGCCAGTGCAATATGACAGCACCGATAAAGGTAATACGTAGACTGGCCTGTATTTGTGTGTGTTAGCTGTATTTCACACCTTTGTCTTTCATGTGCTCTGTACACAGTGTGGGAGGTGCACATTCAGCCCACGTTAGCAGATTCGATACTGCTCTCTCTTCCTTCTGCAGCAACCTCCCAAGTCCTGCTGCTGCAGGTGAGTAAATGTTAGCCTTACTGATGTGCCCCGACCAAAGATGCCAGTTCTTAGTCAGCGCCGCTCCTTAGTAACCTGCAACTGGAGTGTGCTGCAGAGCAATCAGGCAGCAGCTCCCCCAGCTCAGGTAGTGGGTTTGACCTATTCGACAGGTGATAATGTCTGTGCTCCTTCACGGCAGGTTGGTTAGAATGCCAGAAAGCCCCATCAGTGGTCAGATTGCAGGTGCTTTCTGAAAACAGAGAGGATTTCCCTTCCAAAACATCGTTTCTTGCAAACACAAGCCGTTTCACTGGCAGCACTGCCCTACATGCCACACCAGCAGCCCTGCTTCTTTCAGGACCTCTTCTAACTTTTCTGATTCGCAGTCTCTGGAAGGCATTACTGCAGTTAAACACAGAATGAAACACAGCCAGCCAGCAGTAAGGACTGAGCAGGAGCTTTTTTACTTGTAGGTGTTCCTTTAAGCCAGGAATCCTGCTCTTCCAGAGAAAACCTTCCTCTTTCCTACCCAGGAGTAAAGGGCACAAGGAGCAACCATGGAAATTCTTTGTAAGAGTGACAGGCTGTCGGTGACTCAGAGTACTTTTCCTGCATGGGGTATTCCCAGAGAAATTTGTGCAATAAACAAACGTTTAGAGTAGCCGCTTTATCTCAAGAGAGGAAAGACAGTGGATAAATATTGGCCTTCCCTGTGCTGCAAGGCTGGGGGGACTGCTTCACAGCTGCAGTATCACATCTTGCACCTAAAATGTCAGCCACATACAGAAACAGGCCCAAAGAAGAAAGGGAACAGGACATCATACAAAAACTCACTTAGTCCCACAAAGCTTTAAGAGCAACTGAGCTACAAAACGGAAAGTATCACACCCCAGGGAACACCAGGGGCTTCATGCCCAGGCACAGCGGCAGCTATGCCAAGAGATGCGCTTCTGGGGCCAGTTCCTACCTCAGCCCACGCCTCTGCTCACACTGCTTTGCCCCACTCCTTGGTAACAAGAAGGCCCCTTCCCAATGGGTATAGGTTCAGTCCTGCTCTTTCTGAGGCCCTTCACAAGGAAAGTGAGGTTATTGCATGAGGTCAATGTAAGAGAAGAAGCTTCACTAGAGACATGTCACACAGGCAGCTGCCTTTGCGCTTCATACGTTTGAAAGCACTGTGGTCAAGCTAGCAGGCTAGGATCTTTCAGTACTGCTGGTAAGTCAGTTCCTGTATGCTGGACATTCTTCAGGAAAGGATAAGAAAATGGGAGGAAATAGGCAGCATTCAGCAATTAACAAGCTATATATGGCCCTCCCTAGTACGTACAGCACAGCTCCTGCTACAGGTTATGAATCAGCAGCACGTGCCTGTGCCTGCGAGTCCCAAGGCAACTGCTCTGTGTTCTGGGAACAGTAAGAGAGAGACAGTAACAAGGTCCGTTGGGGTAGAAAAGTGAAGAAAGCCATCAGGATGACACATTTTATCGGTTCATACTATATCCACATATGGAATCAGTTAACTACAATATGGCAAATCAAACCAAATTTTGCAGTAAATACAGGGCCTGATCCAGATCTTACAGGAACTGATGGAGGTTTTCCCGCCGACTGCAGCAGGCTTTCAGCTGGGCTCTGCTGTTATGAAATCAAGAGGAGGTGCTGCTCTTTAAGATGGGTGGATCACTACCTAGAGCTAGTCCAAATTTAAAATAATTTCTTTATCTCTTACACTAAAATTCTATTTAACACAGCACCCACTGTGTCCTCCACTGTCTCCTGTGAGGCCACTGCTCTGCCGGAACAAGACTTGATCCCTTTACAGGGAAGAAACCTCTCCAGACAGAAGGCCCTGTTTGTGCTATTAGCCAAGACCAGCCAAATTCCCCCAAAGAAGCAGAGGCCTCCAGAGACCAGTGCTGTGTGCAGAGTTGGGAAATGGAACAGTGTGGATCATACGCACATTTTGGCCTGATTCAGTGCCTTGAAATTCCCAGGTGGGGAAAAGATGCAGCTTCGCCAAGCCTCTGCAGAGCTGATACCGTCAGATTCGGCTTGCTCAAAAGGAACCCCAGCTTCATGAAACGGTGTTGGCATATGTCTCTTGCTGACATATTGATGCACTTTATGTGCAGCACCCTTTCCTCCAGCTGACATCTTCCAGCTGCAGGGCATTCTCCCTCTGCCTGTCTTCATGAGCTGTCAGTAACCTGGAACAATGTTAATAAACAGCTAAGTCCTACTGTGAATTTAACAGAGAGGATGCACCGGGAGGTGAAGGGATAAAAGAAAACAAAAGGATATTTTTCTTGCAAGATTTCAATTACTTTTTTCAAAACTACTTGCTTTTTTAAAAATTAAAAATCCTACAGCAAACTTCTTTCAGACTTACAAAGTGCCTTATCTCCCTTTAAAAATATTGCCACCAAAATTTCACATTCTGTATAATGCTTAGTAAGATAAGGAAGAAAAAACCCTTAGAGATGCATGCAGACTTAAAACGGAAAATGCCAGCTTAAAATCTGGGATAGCACACAAGGTTTCTGTGATGAAGTATTCAAATTAAACTTCCAGCTTTCAACAGCCAGCTCTGCCAGACAAATCTTTGCATGCAATAATGTCCAGTCTCCACTTGGTGCTTTGCAGGCACAGAAGATAAGGACAGGGGGGAAGAGCGCATTGCTCCAGGTCTTTTTTATGACATGGCAGAAAGTCAGTCTCCAACAAGCCCCTCCTCTTCTCCATTGCCCAGCAGAGCCCACACCGACCACCTACAGCTGGTGAAGCATCCCAGGTAGACTGACTGCCCCTGTTCACTGACCTGGCCATGTGCAGCATGGGCTCCATGATGTTATAGCCAGTCATTGCACTGCACTCGTAGAAGACAGCCTTGTATTCCTGCCAGAGAGCACAGCAAGCCCCCATGTTGGCTGCCAGCTCCCCCCCCCCATTCACCCACACCACTGGGAGCTGGCCCACCCTTGCCCTCAGCAAGCCAGCCGAGAGCAGTCGGGGCCAGGAGGGTGGCTGCTGCTGCCCTGCTGGGGCACGCACTCTGCTCACCAACCCAGGAAAACGAGGTGCTTCTTCAGCATTAGGGGCCCAGCCAGAGTGTCCGAAAGGGAACACTGGAGAGTTATTTGGGAAGAGAAACCATATTCCCAGGGTACTTGGATTCCCTTACCTTTGTGCTGCAGAATCTAGAAGATGGGGAACACCTCTGAAACCCTGCCTCCCCCCACCCAGGGGCCAAGGTACCTGTGGGCATGCAGGCAGAGGGAGTGAGGAAGGAGGCAGGATGATTTTGCAGAGCATGCATTAGCGGAGTCCTCAAATGGGAAAACAGCCATGCATGCTCCCCTCAGAAAGAATGAGCATCGCTCAGGAGTTATCAAGCCTCAAGAGAAATACATGAGCATGCCTCAAGGGCCATTGTGTGCCACATGCTGGCCACCACCTCATCCTCCCTGGTACAGGATGGACCTCAGTACGTGTTTGCATTGGGGAAACAGGGGGCGGGGGGGCAGAGGAGGAAGGTGCTATCCTGGGAAATGACTCCAAGAAGGGCTTACTGCCAGCCAGGCTGCCCAGCTGGAGGGAGGCTGCAGAGCAAGTCGAACAGCAGAGCACAGAGTCACACCTTTGCCAGCCTTTCCCCCTCCACCTTGGGCACATTCCAGGTTTGTCTCTGTGCAGCATCCACTTTATTTCCAAGCAGAAAGACCACAGCTCCATCCTCAATACCTTCCTGCAAAAGAAAGAGTAAAGCACCATAGAGACTCAGCTGAGGGAGGAAAGTATCTTGGAGCAGATCCTGTTCCAGCTACTTCGAACAAGACCTTCAGTGCCAGCAAGATCAGGCCCTTTAGATCATTAAAGGGGCATTCCTCAAATAGCCCCAGGGATTTGTGGAAGGAAGCTTAAACTATGGGAACGTATTTCAAATGTCTGGTATGTTCAGCTGGAATGCTGAGAGAGGGGAGACAGGACATAAGGTCCTCCCTGGGAAATAACAAGCCTAAAGAAAAGCAGTTTGCCCTATAGGCTGTGGGGAATTTAAGTTCAGGACGAGCTTCTTATAAAGTTCAATAGTTTTTGTGTGTATGTGTGGTACTATTCGTCCAATGTGTTGTCCTAAACTCAACCATCCCTTGCTGAAAATCCACTGGCCAAGCAAGCTAAGCAACTTTCAACGGTTGTATAGGGTCTCTGTAGGAACTGCTTGCTATTCCTAGGTGATTCCTAGAGCCCATAACCTTTGGTAAAACTCCCTCTAGTTCCACTGGCTCACTAGAACATCACCAGAGTATGGACTGCAGAATGGGGCTCGAAGTTATTTCCAAACTTGACTGTCCTGGATGACTTACAGTACCTGAACAGCTTCAAAGCAAGATAAATACTAAGATGGGGAAAGGAAAAGAAGAGAAATTTATTGGAAGTTACAGATTTCGAGTGCTTTGATTTTCTGCGTGCTCAGTTTAACCTTCCTGAAAGGAATCTGATTTTCAGAGGCTGGTTAACTTTGAAAATCTTAACCTTTGATCTTTTAGAGTCCAAAGAAATAGCTAAGTGCTTTTTTTCTTTCCCCCCACGAGCACGCCTGTGGAAGTTAGTATTAGAAACCTCCAACCTATGCTTATTCATTTCACTTAGATCTTCATTTTTGAGACTTGGCACAATCAAAACAAAATCACCCTTGACAATTTCCCTTCAGCTCTGAGTCATCTACACACAACATTTAAATTATACAGACAGGTATTTTTGTTTCCCCTAGAAGATGCAAGCCACAGATGAATGCTTTTATTGAGAGTTTGGAAACAAAAAGCAGGGGGGCAGGCCACAGTATTAATACACAGCCACCAAATAAAAAAAAAGGAAAGAAAAAAAGAAATCAACTGTTCAAGTAGAAGCAAATGAGAAAAAAAAAGATGTTACTGATATTCCAGTTTCATCTAGAAATCTCAAAGCAGAGTCAGGATGTGATTGTGCGAAGCGCTGTGCACACATGCTGCAGGTCTGAGTGTAAATGCACCAGGGACGTCTCCCCTTTCTGTGCATAGGCTGGACTCCAGGAGATCTCCTTGCCTGAGCACTGGTGTGATGTGACCACGTCAGGAGATGTTGCCAATGCATGTGGGCTGCTTACAAACACACCCTACTGTTTTGGCAGGTCCCGCCATCTTCTGCCATAGAAACAGCCCTCCCTCATTTAATGGGCTACCATTGGCTTTGGAATCTTCAACAAGAAGCCCCTGGTCCCAAACTGACTACCACAGGCAGTACCCAGAGCATCTGCTTTGATAATTCATCTTCCCAAGGTCAATAGGACCTCCTGGGCATCGGACAACGTTGCTCCCAAACAGACTATTTGAGCTGGTCTGGAGGAAGGCAACGGCAGCACTACCAGTGTTGGAGAACCAAGGCCCTGCTCTCACCTGGACACTGCTCATCCAGTTCCGCACCGCTGTGAAGGAGCACTCGGCTGTAACGTCGTACATCACCAGGATCCCGTCCGCCTTCCGGAAATACTGTTTGGTAATGCTCCGAAACCTGAGCCCAGACAAAACCAAAGGTACTCTCAGAACCACGACTGTGTACTGACAAGAGAATGGGATTATCTGTCTTTTAGTGCAGGCTCCCTGCAAGACCTGGCAGCCCCTGTGCCCGAGACATGTCCCCTGGGGCTGGTGTGTACAGACTAGTGACAGACAGGTCAGATCCATGCACCTTTGAGGCAGGCCAGGCAGCCATAGGTAAGCAGGAGTCTTTCCAAAGGCATGGTGCTGAGAAAGCAGGAAGGAAGACCTTTGCAGTCAGGAGAAAAGAAACAGAAGGATCTGTTTGGGTGGGACAGGAAAAGGTAATTGCCTATAAAAAGAGAAATGGGTGGAAAAAACATGACCTTTCTCTAGAGTCTGGAAGAATCTGCAGACTAAGCTGAACCACAGTATAAACTAGGCATGCATAATGTCTTCCCCAGTGCTGTCAAAACAGCAATTAAGATCTCAGCATCAGTAGTCTGTTTCCAACTTTGAATCTATAAAGCAATGCCATCACACATAAAATCAGCAGTAAGACACCACTTCCAGGAGAAATTCCACTAGACATCTACTTTGTCCTGTGAGTACCAGTTAGAACCACAGACTTGTATTTTGGGAATAAATTCCAACAAAGAACAAAGAAACCCCAACCAAACCTTAAAATCTGTAAGCAGTTTGTGATAGGGCCATGATATTACCACGTTGATTGCAAACTAATGGAATTAAATGCAACACAAGTACTGAGATCTCACTGGAGAGCTGTGTATTTCAGCCCGGCACAGGATAACAAGCTCTCCTATTCCATTAAGAGCCAAGAAAACCTACAGCAACCAGCGACCCTCCTGAACTCTTCACATGATTGCCTGAAGCCTGTTCTTTCTCACTGCAGTAAGGGCATGACATTCTAGCAACTACCCAACTGACAAAGCACAGACCCTATCTTTGGCAGTCAAGGTGTATCTCTAGAACTACACGAGAGGCTAGATACTCCAGAAGAAACATCAAATGTAGCATGCGCCAGTCTCAGGGAAGTCACCAAGAAGTTCTTGCATGCTCCAAGGGGTTTCTCTGTCTCTTCCATATGGTATTCACGGTTACACACCTCCAGTTAGAAGTAATTAATATTTCTCTAGAAGTAAGAAAATCTTTTGCTTCTTCCCAGGTCTCCTATTCTGTATTAGCATTGAGCCAAGTTCTCTCTTGCAAGTACACATCTAAGACCTGCTAATGCTGTAGGGGCCTACTCAAAAGGTCCTTCTGCAGAGACGATGTCTTGAATTCGGCCTCTGATGCAATCTGGCCTCAGTAAAATGTCACGTTTCATGTCATAACAATTTCCCTTACTGCTCAGCTTCAGCACTGAAATAACCACAGGAGTCCCACTAAAAATAGTTATTTCTTCAGCATGAAGCTTGATTTTGGAAGAAATAGTTTGCTTTTCAACATATACTCCTACATAGTGTATTCCCACCAGGTCTGCATGATCTAGCTGACTTAGTTAGACAGCATCATTACTCTCTTGGCATAGCTCAGGATTATAATATTCCCATGACCTCAACTTACTCTTGAAGGCCTGCCCTCTTTACATATTTAGCACAAAATACCCAGTGCTTATTTCTACCGGGCTCTTGAGGTTAATGGCCCCCTTGAAATAGCTTTTCACCTTCAGCTTCAAAATGCATTCTACATAAAGTCTAATTTACATGAAGGCAGTGGTGGGCTTTCATCTCAAGTAGCAGATGAGGGTCAAGTGTGTCCTCTACTACTCTGATGCTCACCAACAGTGCTGGTAACATCCAGTGATGGCCCATGCTTTTGAAACTAGAGGCCTTCAAATGGGGAACCTGTATTCACTGTTGCAAAAAGCTACACTGCCCCTCTACCAAGGATGTCACTTCCATGAGTCTGTCAGCAGAAGGGAAGTGGAAGGGGCCAATAACCTCACTGACGGAGTCCAGCAGGGTAGTTCAAATCACCTTCCCCACAGGTCAAACTAATTCATTTGGGCTTTGTCTGAATCAGGTCTGGAAAGGTTCACATACTCCTTTTCACCCTCTGAATAGCAAGTGGTGATGAGCAGCTGAAGACAGCAGTGGCACAACTGAATCTGAGAACATGATGTCTATCCAGAGCCTTTGTTTCTATCTTAATTTGCAGCCCTGTCCTGCAGCTTTTCCCAGAAGCAGTCTGATGTAGGAGAGCTTTGAGGGCTAGAGGAGCTTCGAACCCCACATCATAGAGTTGTTTAAGGATAAACTACCTGAAGCCACAAGCACGCGTGTCAGACATACGGAAATTTCTATCAGTCTTCAGAGCAATCTCTCTGGGCCCTGCTTCGTAGCCACTCCTAGAAATCTCCGAAACAGAATTATGCTGCAGGTTCAGCACTGGAGTAGCCATTGTGACCTCGCTGGTCCTTCTGAAGCTAACAGCTTTCCCAGAGACAGAAACCAGGTGCAAGCACTCTTCCCCCTTCCTCCTGTTTCCTACATGGAGCCTGGCAGTAGGGCATCCTCACAGAAACTGCTTACCTTTCTTGTCCAGCTGTATCCCACAGCTGTAAGGCAACCTGGGTGTTATCCACCATCAGACTCTTCACCTGGTAATCGATACCTGTCAGGAAGTTAACAAAGGTCATAAAATAGGATGGGGAGAGAGCATTTTGTCATTGCAAGGCCAATGGCCAAGATCAACATTATTTTGTTCAGGGAAATGGTAAGATTGACCTGAAATTGGGAGAGGGACTATCTTAACTTTAGTTGGGCTAAAATACAGGCAAAAAACATTTGTCCAGGCTGACTTTCCCACCCTTCTTAGCCAGATCAATCAGGAACCCCATTACTTACCAATTGTTGCATTGAGCTCAGCCAAGAACCTGTCATAGCAGAAGCGGTGGATGAAGGAACTCTTCCCTACTCCAGAGTTCCCTACAAACACCACTTTAAAGATGCGATCTGGGGAACAGCTGGGTGGTTCCAGTGCCTGGAGCTACAATGGAAGAAAGGGATGCAGTTTTGAAAAGCCCAGCTGCAGACTGTCCTTTGATTTAGGCACTGGACCCCTGCACTATAAACCTATGGAGCTGGAGTTAGACGGGAAGAGAGTCAGAAACCCTTAAGTCCCTGGTAGCAGGTGTTTGAGGAAGAACCTCAAGTAATTAGACTCACCCTGGTTTCAGTGCCAACAGGCTGTCCTCTAAGAAGCAATGGAGCATCATCTAATCCATCTGCATTTTTTCTACAGTCAGCATCACCCTTCAAAGTCGTCTTCAGCCACTCAGCATCTGCTGCCAATGACCATTTCTCCTTGTCTCTGCTCTTCTCTCTGAAGTTTGTGCTGCCTCCTTCTCCTGTCTTCAGCCACATCCCATTGCCTGGGAAGTATTTACAGTTCTTTCTGTTGGGTTCTTCCACTGCCACATCCACTGGGAAGGTGAAGGGAAGGTCCACAGAGGCCAGTTGTCTGTATTAAAGCCCACAGGCACCACAAATAGGGTGGGAGGGTAGGGGGAAGAGGGGAAAGGTTGCAAATTCCCAACACAACCAATGCTATTCAATTAGCGCATATGCAATGCTTGCAGGAACTCTACTTCATACATACACTCCCCATACTCCCTGTGATTAAGACATCAATGGCACCCCTAGGGAAAGAGAGACAGCTCACCTGAGCTATGCTGTACTTATATGTACTGACATATATTTCATTAATTTTAATAAAAATTACCACCTTCCGGATTTTTCAAGAATTCTTTGCCTCCCACTTCCCCCAGTATTGAAAAATCAGGCAAAGCATAAGAGATGGGAACAGTAAAAACATTTTTTTATTAAAAAAAGCAACAACCCCCTGCTCTATTTTTATTACTAATTACAACACAAAAAGAAGCAACAAAGGTTTTGAGGTTAGTGAAAAGGGTTTTGACTGCAGGTAGCAGGGCGAGGGCTGGCTGAATGTCCTTGGGAGGCTGGACGCAGCGTGCGTGCATGTCACTGCTCTCTGCTGAAGGTACACAGCTGTGCTCCAGGCAACAAGCCCATCACTTCCAACCACTGCTGTAGCAGGGCCTTACTGAGTTCAGGCAGCAGAAAACTGCCACAGGTGTGCAAATTGCAGTGAGCATGCTCACACCAGGGTCACTTTGCCTGGTGTTGGCTCTGCTCTGGCCTGCATCCACACCTGGCCTGAGGTCAGGGAGCCAGGACCCAAAAGATGTTTGTTTTGTTTTTTTTTTTTTTACAAAGCTTCCAACCAGACACGCTGCGCTCTCAGCAGCAACAAATCCGCAGGACCCCTGCCCAGGCTGTGGTAGTGGGGCATAGATATTGCACTGACTGTGCCTACACAAGAGCAGGCTGATGCACTTTGCTCACTGGGAGTAGAGCTGACATGGTAAGTGGAGGAACAGCCTTCAAAAGAACAGGTAGAATAATCAATTTAAACTACTGGAATCATTGCTGAGGAGCAAGGCAGCATCTTAGCTCTGCCTTGGCTTACGTGGTTAAAGAACTAGACAAAGGGAGTGAGAAGGCTTAGAACTCAAACGGCTTTGTCCACCACAGATATCTCCATTGCCTTCATTTACCACCAGATTGCATTTGGAAGCAGATTAGAGAGACAAGAGGCTTACTACAGTCAATCTCTTTAGAGGCAGGACATCACACCTCTCTCTGCAACATTCTTCTCTTGCTGCTAGTGCGGGAATCAAGGCAACAATTCTCCTCTCTCATTCCTGTCGATACAGCTCAACAGGGTTGCAAAATTCACCTGCTGCCATGCCTACACTTCTTCCGTGAAAGGAAGCTCACATTCCTGGTTGTCCTCCCTGCATCTGCCCCAAATGCCAACCCAGAGCCACGCCAGATGGAACCTCTCCCCATGGAAAACAGACATATCCTCCCAGGCTCAGGGGAACAGCCCCCATCTCCTAGGGCTGGCAGGAGTAGGAGCAATGAGGGGTTAACTCCAAATCCTCTCTGGGGGGTGGGCTGGGTGGAAGGGACAAACACAAAGCTTTCTGAACTGTGACTCCAGCTCTAATGGATTTTATTCATGTTTCTCAAGCAATGTGATGTGACACAGCACTGGGACAGAAACAGGACCAACAAATATTTCTCCCCTTCTCACATCACCCTCGCTGCCAAACTTCTCCACTTACTAAGCCTTTCCTGTGGGTTTATGCCAGCAACAGCTAGCAAGATCTTTGCAAGAAATAGCTGGGGAGGAGGATGGGATATCTTGGGTGACTGGTGCCATAGATAGCATGTTTGCCAGTCACACAGCCACAAAAGGGCTCTGTCAGACCTATCCAAACAGCCTCCCAGCCTGGGCTCAAGAATGAGCCCTGCTCCACAGCTCACCTGTGGCCCAGGAGCCAGAAGCTCAATTCTGAAATGCCACTACCAGAACTGCAAGCATTAAGGGTGAGGTGAAACTGGAAGAAACTCTGAGCCTAGACCTGTGTCTCTGGCTGGCACCAGGAGAAACTGGGAAGCGGTGGAACCTTCTGCAGAGACCTGGTAGGAAACAGGGAAGCATGCCACCTTCAGAACCTCTTTGGGGCCAGCAGCTGCAGGGGACATCCAGCTCCAAGCCGGGTCAGGGCCGGGCTGGCCCCTCTGCCTCTCAGAGGAACCAGGCTTTTGGCCAGTACCGGTGTCCTGGTCACAGTAGTTCGCACAGGCTGATGCTTAACGCCAGCACAGTTCAGGCAGGCAGGAGTGTGTGGGTATTGAAGCCATTGTAGAGTAGGGAAGGGGAGGGGTGGGGGGAAAGGTCTTGGCCACACAGAGATGTTTGCCTGCCCTGGCTGAAGGGGAGGTCTGGTGTGCCAGGTGAGTGTCTGCATAGGTATGGAGGGAGATGGGCAGGATGAACCCACCTGGAGCTGGGCCCTCTCCTCGGGGCTTTCAGCTGCCAGAGAGAACACAAGCCTTGTGCAGCTCCTGCCCTCTCCCATGCCCCAGGAATATGGGCTCTGGCATGAGGCACCAGTGGACAGGATTTCTGCCTGAGGAGGAATTGGCACACTCGGGAGATGATCCAGTCATTTTAACAGAGCTGCCTGACTCAGTCAGAGGCAGCCTTCGTGACTCCCACCCCACGAAGACTCCTGTAGCTTCTAATGGCATTTAGGTTGCTCCCGCATTGCTGCAGGTAGAAGCAGTGCAGAGAGGGGCCATCCCGCTGTGGAAATTAGCTAACAGCGTACTCAGCTTCACGCTGAGCCAACACCACCTGATGACAAGAGGCAGCTATAGCCACAGTCAAGCTGCAACCCCCCCATGCTCCCAAAACCAGCCAGCACCACGGTGGGAGAACTAGACACGGGACACAGCTTGACTGACAGGGTGCTCCAGCGGGCACAGACTGACACCACGAACACAACACAGATGCCCATCTAACCGTTTGACCGGCTTGTCGTCCAGCAGGTAACTGCCTAGCACTGACCCTTTCTTCAACAGGAGCTTTTTGCTTTGAGGCGCCTGGAAGTTGAAAAGAGAAGGGATGAAGGACATGATTAGGACCCAGGAATCCGACCAGCCCCAGTTCAACCACTCACCACCTCTGCAGACTGCTCTGGGGAGTCAAGGCTGGAGCCCTTGCAGCCCCGCATCATGCAGCGGTAGTGCCTCACTGGCAGGTTTGAACAGAGGTGAGCACAGGGCTTGCTTCTCTCAGTTCAACTCCTTTAACTCATGCAAGAAGGCATCGCTGTTGCTGCTTTCGCCTTTGCAACAAGATCCATCAAAAATGGTGATGCCCCAAACCGAACTTTTCCTCTAGCCAGCCAGAGCTTTTATTTCTGTGGCTTGTTTCTCCGCTTGGTCTCACAGCTGAATCTCTCTTTCCCCATCTGCCTTTTTATTATGCTGATATTTTGTGGAACAGACCAATTGCCCTTTCCTCAGAAGGCACTGGTACCCCTCCTGCACCGGTACTCACCTAGAGCCGCACATGCACCCCAGGAAAGGAAGGAGACCACTCTGCAAAGGGCAGCGCACATGCTCTGCCTCACACAAACGTCCCTCTGTATGCTTTCCCCCTACTTACCTCAGGCTACACACTTCCTGCAGCCAGTGTTTACCAGCTCCCCAGAGGAGAAAGCAGGACAACTCCTCTTGCAACCCTCTTCCCCTCATGCAGCATCTTTAAGTGTCAAAGACGAGCAACTTGCCTCTTCGTGGCAGAGAGAGGACTGACCTGCCAGCTCCCCCAGATGCCATGCTAAAGCCTAGCCTGCCCTCACTCACAGGCTGCCTAACTGCCCTGGCTACACACACAAAACACAAAGTGAGAGACAGCATGGCAAGGTGCCCACCTCCTCGGCACTGGGGGAAAGGGAGATGTACTCGCTCTATAGGTCTGGAGATTTCGGACATGTCCTCACATGTTATTTCTGGGGGTAAAGGTGGGGAAAGAGGAATTTGCAGCCTGCCAGGTCTGCCTCTGGCAACGGTTTTGAACTGACCAACACCTGCCAGCAACTCTGGACAGGCCTTCCTTCATGCTGCCCACAGCCCAGGGGAGGACTATGAAGATTATTTCTTCAATAACCCCTGGCTTATTTTTAAAGACAAAAAATTAAGTAGCTGCTCTGTTGGCCAGAACTCCCAGGGCATCTTTCTTGCAATGCAGTCCAACAAAAGTATGGACTTCACAGAGGACCTCACACAACTAGGAACTTTGAGGGGAAAAAAAACCTACACCAAAACGTTTTTTACATACAAAACTGGTGTTCAAGAGGGGCTCCAGCCACAGAAACAATCCAGCACTGAGAGGCTGACAACTGTGGAGCACACATCTTCCAAGGCAAAAGATACCCAAGTGCATAGTGACCCTTTGGTCAACACTGCTATCAGGCTGTCGTTCAACCAACCAGTGGTTCTCCAGTGGTGATGGAGAAGGAAGCTTTCAGGGTTTGAGCAGGTTCACTCAAGGGCACTTGCTAGGCACACAGAAACAAGGAAATCATATTACAGCCCACTGGAGCCGAGTCACGGCCTTCAAGTCACCTGCAGAGCAAAGGGACTCCCAGGCAATCTGCTATGGCACCAGCCTACCTGCAGAGGAAATAGCCTGTGGAGTACGTACCTGGGTGAGAAAGGAGAAACAACAGGGCATGTTTTACCATTGGTTCTGGCATGCTTTATTGGCCTGCCAGGTTTGTGTAACATTTGGCTTTTCACCAGGATGGTAAAGGGACAGACGTGACATCACAGCTGTACAACACACGATGGCAAGGATTCCACAACAACAGCACGTGTACAAGCATTTTGGGTGGGAAAGCTTCTGGTTTATCAGTGGGATAGGAAAAATTCTGGTTTATCAGTGAAATACAAATGCATGTCCGATGTAGTCAAAATCCAGAACACTCTTCATGATGAGCAGATACGAAATTTGCTGTGTCAACAAACAGCGTGCAAGCATAACTCCATAGCCAGATGGGTCATAGGTGTGAAACTGAACCCGCAACCCTTGAGTCTTAAAAGCACCCATCGGTGTCTTGCTCACAGACAGGAACAGCCACACATTGCTATCTGTGACCTAGCCACTGGGGCAAAACAGTGTCCCACAGTGCCGCGGGGCCAAGTTCTGCCCACCCT
This sequence comes from Opisthocomus hoazin, assembly GCF_030867145.1. Lineage (NCBI taxonomy): Eukaryota > Metazoa > Chordata > Aves > Opisthocomiformes > Opisthocomidae > Opisthocomus > Opisthocomus hoazin. The sequence continues at coordinate 16,237,283 of NC_134420.1, read as the reverse complement.
GGCAAGGCCAGAAACTCTTATGAAGAGCAAGGTATTAAGCTGGGCACCAAGAAGTGCAAAGGAGCAGCAGCTGGGTTGCTGTCAGCTGTGTACAGCCCAACTCCTCCTTCCAAACATTTCAAAATCTTTGCCATGAAAGAACCACTATTCATCACACCTTCATTTCACAGAAATAATACAACTCTTTCCAGCCCCAACAGAGGGTATCAAGGCCTTGGGTTTCTTTTTCACCTGTAAAAGCATTGATAGTCTCTGGCAGAGAGAGCATCACACACCAGGGATCCGCATCAGAAGGCTGGACTCTCGTTTTTGCTGCTGCAGGGAAGGATTGCTATTTTCTCTGCCCCCGAGAGTGGGACAGGCTGGACAGCAGATCTTCTGCAGGTGTATGACAATAGCAGCATCTGTGCCTTGCCTTGGAGCCCTGCTTTCCTGTGGACTGAAATAAGAGAGGCCATCTAGATGTCCTGGCTGACAAAGGGAAAAACTTTACTCCAGTACAGGCTTCGTCTGCTGAGCATGACACAGCCTTGCCAAATGAGCAGTGGTGGTAGGAGGAGTTCACCCTGCTGCCCCATCCCTACCACCGGCACAGGGAGAAGGGAGGGAACGGCTGCTCTGTACTATGACTCTCTCTGCTAGGCAATCTCTTAGGTCCACCTGCAGTGGTCATGCTTCAGAGCAGCCCTGAGCAGGTGTTAGTGGGGGAAAAGGAGAGGAGAATAGAGGAGAAGTGGACAAGCTTTGCACACACAGAGGTACATACCTGAACTGTGGTCTCCACAGGCCACCCACCCCACCCACAGGAACCCAGAAGCTGATGAAGCACTGTGCATGGAAAGAGGAGAACAAGCCATTTCCTTTCCCTGTTTGCACTGGACTCTGCTACAGAGTGACTGTGTTTATTAATTCTCCAAGAGGTAGAAGGAAGCTCTGGTGCACACACACATACTTAGCAGCTTTAAAAATAGAGGGGGTGGAAAAAAAAAAAAAGAGAAAAGGAAACAAAAAAAAAAATCTTCCTTCAAATTTCAGAAACACACATACAAAGGCACACACCTCACCTCCATCCAAAACAGTTACTGAAGTTGTTTTACACAGCTGCTGCTCCACTTGGAGAAGTCCAGCCTCTCCCTCAGCGGGGCATCTCATCCCCTATCTGGGCATGAGCCCTGGGCCTCCTTCCACGTTGCCTTACACACCCGCCTCTCTCAGAGCCTACCACTGCCCGTCCTCACTGCAAGGCAGATACTTTCATGTCTTCAGGTGAAGCATGGTGACAGAGCAGGCAAAGACACGTGGTGGAAAGGATGGGTCCAAGAAGAGCACAGTGCAGCCTTGCCAGTGACATTTGGGAACCCAAAGACATTTTCGTGAAAAAATAAGAATTAAAAATAGGTCACATATTCATACTTATCTTGAAGACTGGGAAAGGCCAGGCATGGAGTTGACTGTTCCAGATGTCAGAGGCCCCCTGCTTTCTCCTAGCCCTCTGACACAAGGCTCACTAATGCACCTCTACCCCAGCAGAGTTCACAGGAATGGGGGAGCTGCCCCAGAGGAACACCTGAAAACATCTGCTACAGACTCAAGGGATCAGAGAAACTCCAAAACCTTCCTATGCCTCTCCATCCCTATTCAGCTGGCAACACATCTGGGAATCCATCTTCTTCCTCACCACCTAGCTCCAGGGATGCATCCAGCTTCACTGCCCTCCTTGCATGTGCCTGGTGCCTGTCACAAGGCACAGACCCCACCGTGAGCAGCAGGCAGCACCCACTGCAGCCCTGCGTGTGGCTGCGTGACAGTCACAAGCTAATGCGCCTTGGATTAAACTCAGGCAGCTGCCAACAACACCAGCAGAGCTCATATCCAGCACAGGCAGAGAGGTGCTGCGAAGTCTGTATGAAGCACCAGACCAGGCGTCGTGAGCTCAGGTCATTGTCCCCCGTGGAAGTGACAGGCCCCCGAGTGGCGACAGCAACAGCAGCAGATGAAAGGAGGGTGGTTGGGAATTGGGATTTTCTTTCTTAGACTAACCAGCTTCTTGGCTTCAAAAGCGTCTCGCTCATCTCGAAGTTTCTTGTTCATCTCTCTGCTCCGAAGGAAGACACAGGAGAGAAACAATGAAGCACTCATCAAAAATAAAGACCAACATTTGAAAGCTAGAACAGAAAGGGGGCCTGAGACACAGATAAAGATGTTATTTATTGCCAGACATGTTGGGATTTCCATGTATCCCAGCTCAGGTAATGGGCTCCACATAGTCCCCTTAGCCAGCAGTAAAGACTAAATTCCTACAGTGGAGGGACTGCTTGGTGAAACAGCACAGCCTGTACACTGCCAGAGCTGGCCAGATTGCACAGCTCTGTCTGGACCTAGAAAAACAAGCAGTGCCTGAGTGCTGCTTGAACACACACCATAGCTTTCTGTGGCAGAAATGAGCACAGTGCTGAAACCTTCAGCCCCTTATGCGCACAAGAGCTCAGCATTTCTCCCCAGCCCTGTTCTTACCTGAGGAGCTCCAGCTGCCGAAGGAGGCTTTTTTTCTCTTTCTGCATGTTCTTGGAGACCCTAAACACATCCCTGGGCAAAGGGGATTTTAAAATGGGAAATAAGTTAGTGGGAGAGAAAACACAAAGATCCCTTTCTCAGGGACACTTGTGGTATCCTCAAAGATAAGGGCCTCCTATGCTAGGAGGATTCAGAGGAAGCAGCACTGCTGCAGGAGCTGGGATGGCTGGGTTCTACCACAGGCTCTCCTGCTCCCCTGCAGTGTAAGGGCAGGCAACCCATTTTCTCCTTTCACACTGCGGTTTCCTCAGCTGTTAGAGATGGGAAGGATGCTCACTGCCATCTGGATCTGAAACATCCCAATGTTTTAGCTAAGTATTATCAGATTAAGCCCAGAAACAGAAACACAAGTGACTAGAAGAGGATGTGTAGGAACTTTATAGAGGCGATGGTTAACTGGAAAATACATGGAGGAGAAGCCTCCTTTAGGCTGAGGAACATCTGTGTTTTTTACAGTGCTTTTCTAGCCAAATGCCAATGAACATATTCATTTCCAACTAACGGCAGGCGGGAGCTAGCCGTATCACTCCCTATTTAGGCCTATAAGACCACTAGGATGTTACTACTTTTTCTCAAGAAGAGACTGGCAATCCTCTGATGAGACCAGGCTTCTAAGCAGAGATCCTTATTCTTCGGTTACTTGCCTGCCCTTCCTTTCCTGCCTGGGTCCCTGCCCTGACACCCCCTCCCCTGCCCATTCCCACCTGTCTTTCTGCTCTTGCTCAAGCTGAGCCTCTTTCTGGAGCTTCTGTAATTGCCCCTTCACCACCTCCAGCTCCCATTTGCTTTTCTCCAGCTCTTCCAGCAGGTTTTCATTCAGGTGCCGGAGCCTTTCGTTCTGCACACGGGTCTCCAGCTGCTCTGAGTTCAGAGACTGTAGCTGATGTTCCAGCTGCAATGGGAGAGGAGGAAAAAGGGTTAAACACAGCAAGGAAGAGTTTTGTGCTACAATCATGCCTGTAAAAACAGGCTGAAAAGGAGATGTAAACAATGAGGGGGAAGGGAGATAAATGCAACTTAGGTCTACAGGACCACCAGTGGCATCAAGAAGGTGAATTGGAAGCAATTATTTCTCATCATGCCAGCTCAGGGGACCAAGCAATGCAATTAGTCAGGCACAGCTGAGGAAGTGCTTCAGGCAGTGTGAGGAGCTTGCTTCTGTCAGGCACTGTAGAAATCAGACCCCAAGTGAGCCTCAAAGGACGACTGGAAAAATTTGGGCGGAAGCGGGGGTGTGTCTGTCGGGACTTATTAAGCATAGTTGTTGAAATGCATCCTCTAGTTCATGGGCTTCCTGAGCCCATGGCAGCTGAAAATGGAATATATCAAGGCCCTAGGAGTATCTCACACTACACCTGGAAAGTCAAGTGATTGGGTGGCCTTTACTACTGTTGGAGACAGGACCTCAGGCTAGAGATGTTGTTTAAATGTCACTGGGGCACAGCTGCACTCGAGGCAGCACAAGACCCCAGCACAGCTAGCAAGCCTGATTTGGGAAGCTTAAAGCCCGCTGTCAGGTGCTCAGCCAGTGATATGATTCCTCACAAATGGCTGGCATAGTCTGGGAAAGAGTCAAAGACTGATGCAGCGGTCAAACCCACCCATCTCGGATGACAAGTAGGGCGTCACAAGCAGGATCTTACTGACACTTCAGTATCTAGCCAGCCATACCAGCCAACCAGGGCCCTCTGCTGAAGCTTGTGCTATGCAGAAAGTGTGGAACCCATCTGAGAACATACAGCCCCAAAATAAAATTATATAATCCATGCTTAGAACCAAAGAGGAGCACCAAGAACCAGTTCTGACCAGTGTAGTAAGTGGCAGAGTCAGCCTTCACATTTATACCTTCAGCTTGCCTTTTCTCTCAGCCTACCTCCTCCCCCTCTCAAAGGGAAAGTAAAACATGGTGGCATACAAGATAAAGTGTTTTTTCCTTGCTACCCTGCTTTCTGCCAGCACACACGTACAACAGTCTTGAGCAGGAGTGAACAGAGCTGACCTTTCCTAGGTTCCTTGAAACATAAGCCCCACACCTCTCCCCACTGAGGCTGCAAGCACAAGTCACGCCCAGCTTTGTCTGGAGACTTCCAGTCGTTTGGACGCCAGGGAAAATTTGAGCGTGACCACATACGCTGAACAATGGAGTTGAGACTAAGAAACAGCAACCCCAGGCCACAGCCTTTGGATCTTTCAATAAGCCAGGGGACAGGCTTTAAGTAAAGCACCTGCCCCTCCCTAAGAAATCTCTGCCATACACAACTCTCCCATTTATGTTGTCTGTACTTGAAGCAACACTGTAGAATAGCACGATCACAATACTGGCTTACACCACAAGAGGGACCTGATTATCCACATAACTCTGAGGCTTATACTAAGCTTAGAGCATCAGAAATGTCCGTTTGAGAAAGTGTCCACGTAGCCCAGTACTCTGCCTCGACCCGTAGCAAGAGGAGATGCTACCTAGGAAGAGCATGCCTGGACACCTAACTATGGTCCATTCCCCTCACATACCCCCAGTATCTATGGGCCCTGGACTAGAGATGTTAAAGGCCACATCCCTGACAATTCCTCCTTTTAATGAACATTCACAAGCCTGTTGTCCATTTGTCCAATCCATTTTTGAACTGCTGATACTGTCTGCCTCCTGCGGCAAAAATCCAGAAGTTCACTGATCTCTGCGTAAAGAAGTATGTTCTTCTAAATTAAACTCATACTGGTCTCACTGAGTGTCCCTCACTTCTGCTGTTGCAGGATTTAGGGAATAACAGTTCTATGTGGACCTTATCCACCACCTTGCTGAGTCCATAAAGCTCACATATTTTCCTTCAGTCTCCTCCTCTCCAAAATCAAGTCTAAGCTTTCCTAGTTTCTCTTCCTAAGGCAGATGCTCTATTTCCTGAATGATATTAGTTCTCTGTACCTTCATATTCAAGAAGGACACAGGGGGGTTAGAAGAGACCAGAACTGCACACTGCAGTTGAGGCGCATAAAGCTTGTGGGCAGCAGGAAAATTACATCCTCTGTCTTCTTCTCAATATCCTTCCTGATGGCACCTAAGTTTTGCTGGCTTTTCCATCTGCTGGACAATGAGCTGATTATTTCAGAAGAGCTATTTCACCCACATTGCAGCTAGGTATCCAACTCAGATACCCCCAGCCGCCAGCAGCTTACAGGTACCTCCCATGACTTATTTCTGTGGGTGTCATGTCTCAGTTCTTCAGACACAAAGGAAAAAGATACCCAGAATGGACCATCCCATACAAATGTCCATGCCAGGGCCAGCACGCTAAAGGAAAGTTTCTGCTTTGATCTTTTCTGTGACTGATTAATCAGTACGTCATTAGGTGCTGAAATGCAAGTATACAGTGTGTACAGCTCTAAGCATCACAGAACTGTTCACCCACATTATTTTGGAGCAGCCAGAAAACACAAACTAGACAAATTTGTCTCTTGCACGTCCATACACAGCTTTCTTACACACTACAAAATGGTCCCAGACTCACAACTTCCTAATTTTTACCCTGTCTTCCTTGCCAAATGGTTATTGTACAACTGATAAGAAGACAGTGCCAAGACAAAACAAAGCAGATAAGGTGTGGGCAAAACATTTGCAGGAAGACACTACAGTTGAAGACAAACCAATCACTTGACAAACCACTTCAACGTCCTCAGAGAAAGGAAAGACCTAGACTAGCTAGTACCAACCCTCAGCAGAGGAAAACCATTCTCAGTCAGAAAAGGTCTTAGCAGAAAGACAGTAGAAGGAGACATGCTTCTTTAGGAAGTGTTTGGGTGCTGTTACCTTCTTCTGGCGGCAGAGGATTTTCTCCAGCTCCTGCTCTTTGCTGTACAGTTCCTTCTGGAGCAGGTTACTCCTGTCATGTCTCAGTGCTTCCTGTAAAGACACACAGCTGTGCATACAACATCCAGCATGGTAAGAGCTGTTCCTTGGCCAGATGAGTCACTGCCTCTGCTTCAGACCAGTTTGACTTCAGCTAAGAGAGATGAGGTACCTGGCAGGTCAGCCTCTCCCTTTCTGCTTTGATCTGTTGCTCCATTTCTTCATAAAGGCACCTGACTTCTCGGTCATGGTCTGTCTCCTTCCTGCAAAAGGCAGGGTGCACACAGATCAGCAGAAAGGAGAGTACAGAAAGAAAACAGGAGGGGAGGGTGGAAACAGATTCCCACTAACAGCTGTGTGGCACTGAGTGGGATTTTAACCAGACCAAATGTTATGAGTGGGCACTGATGCAAAACAAACGCATGGGGATCAGATCAAGATAAAAAGTAATTTTATTACAGCAAGAAAAACCTCTGCATCCTGTAACCCAGTATCTTCTTGCATTTGAGGCAGCATCCAAGCATCAGCTGGTTCCTGACAGCAAACAGCCATGATGTTCTCCTTACCGCTTCAATGCCTGTTCCATAGACTCCTTCTCGTGATTCACCTCCCTTATGTATGATGAAACACGCAACAGAAACTCCTCAAAATTGGGTAAGAGCTCCGGACGCTCCTTCCGTAGCCGAGCCCAGAGCTCCCGAATCTCATAGGGACTGCAGCAAGCGTACAAGAGAGATGGAAACCAAATGAGTTTCTGTGTCATCTTATGGACTGTTACTCCAACTCCAACATGCACTTGGGACAGACAAACTACCCTTCTCCTGTGATGACCTCCATTACACTATCATAACAAAGAGGGGAGTTGGATGGTGACAGAGCACGCATGCAGAGTGCAGATCTACTGCAAGGTTAAAATAAAAGAAGTCATCTGAAAGAGGAAAAGAAAAGTCTAGGAAGCAACCTGGAATTATTATTTTTCAAGCATTCAGCAATAACACACTTGGTGTATAAACCAAGATTCGACAAGATGAACATTCAGCAAATCTGCGAAGAGCTATAGTCAAGCAGCAAACTGTTACAGCCCAGGGATTTTAGCACACATGACACAGGTGATGTTCTCACACCAGGACTGTACTGGTGGATGCTACTGTCCTTGTTATTTATTTGTTTCACAGGTTTGGAAACTGAGGCACAATCAAAAGAAGCGAATTTGCCCATGTGTCACATCTAGATAATAATGGAGGAAGCCCTGGAAACCCTAAGTCATCTTCTTCTGAATCTGCAATAATTATATTGCACTGTTTTGGTGTTCAATGCATCACAAGTTGGACACAACACTTACAAGACTCTTAGAGAAAGAGTAAGCTTTATAAGCCTGCAGACATCACTTCATGCTTCTTTTGGAGGAAGAGCTTTATATTATTATTTTTAATTTTTCTTTTAATCCATTAAGTACTTTGGAGGAACTGCCTTGAAATGTACAGAATAATTATACCTATAGACATTATCCAAATAGATATTTTTCTTTGTCTATGTATTTGTCTCAATATTCTTTGTGAAAAAACAAACAAAAACAACTAAAAAGCTCTTGATTGCCCTGCCACCATTCCATGATAGTCGTCTTTTTCTGTCCCAAGTTGAAAAAGTTACTAGCACTTCATCAAAACTTCGTGTTTTAGATAACAGAACATATTGAGTCCATTGATAAACAAAGCCATTTCTTTCTGGCAAAACAGCAAAGATAGCTCAGATTCTTGCTTCGACCTCAATTAGATTTTGTTTTATATTACTTCTTTACAGCAGCTGGCTTGGCACAAAGGCATGGCATGAAGTAGCTATTGAACCCATTGCATAAAACTGCACATAAGTGGTCAAAATAAAAGACAGGATAATTCCACTTTAAGACTTGATGCTTCTCAAAGCACAGTTATAAACAGCAGAGGCTATTTTCCCACAACAGTAATGTGGCCTTTCACAGTGTCATTCCATTTTTTGAGGCATAACAGCTTTCCAGAATTTTTCAGGACAGAAGTTGTTTAGCATTAAAAGAAACATGCAGGTGCTTCGCATCACAATGCAAATGAGACAAAAAAAAAAAAAAAAATCTGTTTTCTGACAGATGCAGCTCTGAAAGCAGCAAACTCCTTCACTCAGCTTCTGTCTCCAATTCTGTCCATCTCCTGCCCCTACCTGGGCTGCTCCCTGCAAATTTGCAGCGCTGTTGGACTACGATGCCTGAAAAACAGGGCTGCCACTGATGCTGTTGGGCACCCCAGCCCCAGCAGATGCGCATCAGTAAGAACAAGTTATGCAAAGTGTTTCACTTGTGAAGGCCCTAAAAAAAGGCTGGATGACACTGGGGCCAGGAGACACTACTGGGGCCTTGCATTAATGCAAGGGCATTAATATAATGTTTCAAGGCTCAGGTGAGCATCCCTTGCCCAGTTTAGCCTTTCACATTCTTCAAGATCAGCCCAGTCCCAAACAACCCCTCGAGCACAGATCTTTCACAGAGACTCTTAGAACTAAGGCTGTCTGAACATATGTGAACAGTCACCCACCATTTTGGAACAGATAGCACACTCATCCTCCTTACCTTGTCTAACCCTCACATGCTTCTTTTCATTTGCTGCATGCAGATGGGCTTCTACGTCACTAGCTGCTACATTTTACAGCTGTGGTATGAATTCTAGTTTGGGAAACCTGTTGCATAAAGCTCTGCACTGGAAGTAATTGTAAACTGATGAGAAAACCCAAACTTCACTGTGTTTATTTCCAAGCATATGAAAACCCAAGACAGCAGTAGAGAATGCCCAAGCAGTGCTTCAGAGAGAAAGCAGCTCAGTTCACCTCTTTGGTCTTTGCTGGTACTTTGAAGTTTTGGTATTGCAAGATCAAAATAGAGTAGAAGTAATGCCATGCGACTCCCCTACTTACTCTTCAAACACTTGGGCTGCTCCGAGCTGCTCCAGCATGGAACAGAATCGTTTCTCTTCATCATCATCTGCTGGGTCCAAGCCATCTGACCAGCCTGACTCAAAGGTCTCCTCGTGTCTGGAGTGATCCATTCTCCCAGCCCCCTGACACAATTCAATCCCTATTAACTTTCCTGGTGGAAGGAGAAGGGAAGAAGGAGAATAAAGTCAAATTGGATGTTATTAAATAAGCTACTATTTGAAATGCAGCCCGACAGAGCTCCACGTGAAGCTGCCTGCATGCTGCTGCTGTAAAATACAGCTCTTGGTCAGTAAAAAGCCTCCGTTCCAATGTCCTGAGTGATGTCAGTGTCCAATTTGCAATGCTGGGACTGAAACTGGCTCCCAGCCAAACAACAGGCTGTTAGAGCTCTGCTCACATCTGCACGAAGATGATCTACCACCCACGGCCTTGGATTCTCAGCATGTGAAGCATGTGGCATTAGGTCACTTCACTCCCATGGAGCAGCGCTGTGGGTTCAGTTGCCAATGATCCCAGAAGCTTCCTCTGGAACTGCAAGCCTGGCACTGAATAGCACCATGCCTCAGTTCCCCATCTTAAAAAAAGTGAGGAGATCATTACCCTTCCCCTCATGTGCTATATCTGTTCTGATTCAAGTGCTATGGGACAAGCACTGCCTCTTGTTGGATTGTGTGGAGTGTCTGAACAAAATGAACTTACCCTCCAAACATCCCCTCCTGCCCCATCCCACATTAGGATGGCTTCCAGCTATCTGGATCCTGTTTCATGCTGAGACACTAATGCCATGAGAACTTCATGCTATGCAAGGCATGTGACAAATATTACTGCTGGGAACAAATTCTTCTCAAAGAAACAAATCAAGCAATCTTATCCAAAACGCAGGCACCCATCCTGTATACAGAGGTCAGACCTCCATTAGCAGCTACTCTTCCTTTCCAAAACATATCTGCTTGGTTCAAACAGCAGAAGTGACATCACAACTACAGGGCCAGGAGCCAAGGATGTTCAGAGCACGGATGAGAACATGAAGCTGCTCTAAGGGGAAAAATATCCACTATTTGTGTACCTCAAGTCACTTAATTCAACCACTTCTTAGCTCTGCATGTGCAGAACCTAGCCAATTCTCTCCTGCTCTTGAAACGTGCTGTAAAAAGAACTTGCAGTATGGAGATACAGGCCCTACTCAGCTTAAAGCCTGAGGCTCAGACAGTTAATTAAGGAGATGGGCTTAGATTAGGCACTTTGGATGTCTGCTTTAAAGAAGGAGTCATTATCTTTCATTATCTCTCTTTTACAGCTTGGAAAATTGAGGAAGAGAATGATCTGAAGGTTGTTTTGACATCCTAGAAGGATCTCAGATTGCTTTAAATTGAACATTTTAAATGTATGCTCTTTTGTCAGCTGTGCAGATGCACCCTGTAACTTCTCAGAGGCCATGCAAGGAGCCATCTCAAGAAGTAGAGTTGATTGCAGCTTGAACTGCTTCTCTTGATTTCCCCCCTGCACACCCCAGAAGGAAGATAGCAATATGCCAGGCCAAACTCGAGTTAGGGGCAAAGTCTGACAAGGATTTCAATGAAGCCAGACACAAAGAACAACCATTAAGAAAAGAAATGCAGAAATCAAGTGTTTTGCCTAGATTGGAGCAAGTCCCACAGAGCCAGGCTACCAGCACAGGGTGGTACCTGACAACTGGTAGCTGACACAAAGAGAAATCTTGCCTACCTCTGCCAGCAATGCCACTGAGGCAGGTACCCTCACGATGTCCGTCTATGGCTATGGCTGGGACAAATGCCTCAAAACAATGAGATTTGGGAATAACCAAGTCATCCAAGGTGCCAAAGGTGCCAAGGTGTCCAAATGACACCCATTCACCTTCTACACAGCATTGGGCAGGAAAACCCATGCTCCTGAGGTGACTCTTCTTTCTGGCAAAGGCAGCAGAAACAGCCAACAAGGCTTCACCCCTGCAGGCAGGGACACGAGGCAGAAACAGGCATAGTCAGCAGGCACTCAATGGGTTAACACATTCCCAGAAAGGCTGGCCCAAGACACAGCTTTCCATGTTCATTCAGCTTCTCCTTTCAGGGCTGGTGGTTGCGGGTCATTCAAGTTGAAGCACCAAAAAGACCCCCCCTTCTCCAAGTTGTGAGGAAGCCATGAGCAACCACAAACAAGACACTGCAACTTAAGGGCCTCCTCAACCACTTCCGAAAATTCTAGACCACCTGTGTTCACTTGCTTTGACCTGATCCCATTAACACATCTACATGTCCAAGGAAGGTGCTGACAGGGTGCAGATTTTCTGAGAGTTTACAATCAACTAAGGCAACTAAGCACCCATGGCAGAGGTTATTAGTGCTATGGTGGTTCCTCCTCCTTAAAACCTCTTGCACTGCTTGTACTGCTGGATGATGACTCTGGTGTAGGATTAACATTCTCTTAGAGTTTGGAAAAGGGGGCAGTAAGAGGAAAACAAAAGCCAGTGTGCTAGCCTACTGACAGGACTCCTACCAATATCCTCGAACAGCACTGAATAAACCAGCTGAAGACAGTCGCCAAGAGGCATATTTCTGTCCTCTCATCCAACAGGGTCCTTATCCAGATGAACAACTGTGGATCACATGGGCAGATACAGGCTGCAGTACGGACCATCTCCAGTAGGAGATGTTCAGAAGCTGGCTCTACCAGCTAGGCAGGTAAAAGCTGTGGAAGAAGGCAACGCAAAGCCTCAGGAAGAGGGAGACCAGTATTTCACACACACCTTCTCCAAAGATATTCACATAAGCACGGGGCATTGCCCTATATAGCTGGTACAACTTCGGCAGAACCACTGCACTTTCCTCCTTACCAACATAAAACATCATGTCACAGGTGGGCTTTTTCCTTCCTCTGCCTCTGTGCAAGTCCTTACCTAGTCCCATGCTGAACTCCACAGGCGTCAGGTATCCATTACTGTTCTGTTCCAAGCTGTCAAAAACAGTCTCCAGCTGTTCAAGGGTTAGGGGGAGTTCACTCTGGAGCCGCTGCGGAGACAAAAGAACAAAATTAAGACATGACTCAAGTCTTCCCTGTGACTAGGTCCTGTCCCTGCTGTCCTCAGCTTCAGCCCACAGCAATGTGCCCCTTTCAGCCCTGCATCCTGGCAGGGATGTGACAGTCTGCCAGTATGGCTGAGTGGTGACACAAATGCCTGTTTGGACCCACTGATACAGCAACGCTTTCCACTACTGGATGACTCAACCAGGACTGCAGAGAGGGAGCTTCGGGTTATTTTGTTTGGAGGGAGCTCAACCCTCTTCCTCCCCCACTTCTGAACCACTGCCTCTAGTTCCCTGTCTGCCTCCCTTCGCCCCTGCCCCAGCCCTGCCCGAAGGTGGCTGCCCACCGGGGCACTGCTGGCTCCCCGGGGCCACTGCTTCTCCTGGGGAGCTCTCCACCAGCACATCGGGTACCAGCTCCATCTCTGGCCAGAGGGGGAAGACAGACTTGTGGGCGTCTGGATTCAGTTCTCAGCTCTTGCAGGAAATCTTGCAGGTCATAAAACATTCTGTGCATAACAGAGTTAGCTTTCTTCTGTCATCTTCTGCCTGTTGGGACCGTATCACTACCCACAGCACAGACAAAGCGCAGAGAGATTTCGCTTCATTATACATGTGTAGCGCACCTAGCGTCAAGGGGCACCCAAAGAAGCCTCCAGATAACAAAAAGCATCAACTAAAACCTAATTACTGTCCGGTAAACATTTAATAAATACTTATTAATGTAACAATACAAAATTAGGCATCACACAATGCAAAACAAAGTGAGTCAATAATTAAACAAGCATGGACCTGCCAAGTGTTATAGATGGAGGGA